>NC_062539.1:13958709-14148709 GCF_022655615.1 Tachysurus fulvidraco
TAAATGTGTTTAGTTCAGATAATATAGTTCCACTTTTATTTTAGTATCTCTCTTTTTTCATGCCGTAGTTATTCTTATGAACCACAAACACACTCATGTGATGAGAACTTGGCTGGAATCTGCAGCTCTGAGCCTCCACACCAGCAGGGTGCCATTACATTGACTTGTTGAGGTATCCAGCTGTATAGGTGTTTGTTTATGTGTGTGTGCGTGTGTGTGTGTGTGTGTGTGTGTGTGTGTGTGTGTGTGTGTGTGTGTGTGTGTGTGTGTGTGTGTGTTTGTGTTTGTGTGTGTGTGTGTGTGTGTGTGTGTTTGTTTGCTCGGTGACTCTAAAGGAGCGAGAAACAGCAGGTGTGGGGAGAGCTAATGAGAAGACTCCATTTTGCTGGCTGACATATCCCAGCATGCTCGCTGCTGTCTAGTCAAGCGCACCGAGTGAGAGATGACGAGCTGACAGTGCGCCACACAGGAGATGAGTCCTCCGTGTGTGTGTGTGTGTGTGTGTGTGTGTGTGTGTGTGAGAGAGAGAGAGAGAGAGAGAGAGAGAGAGAGAGAGAGAGAGAGAGAAAGACTGGGGTGGGGGGGGTTAGTTTTTGTCACTTTCAGTACTCCTTAAAGTACCCGGGAACCTCAGTAGAGTGGGATGGAGAGGTGTCCTTGAAGAAACAATTTATCCCTTATCCCCCAACCTTCTTGAAGTCTCTAAGCTGACCGATCAGTACGGAAGTGTTGATTAGTTTTCTATAACAGCAGCTCTAACAGTAATGCAGCTGCAAATCACAGGTTTATTAATTATTAATATTCTCATTCTAATACGATGACGCTTCCATAGTAACGACTCATTCTCTGGGACTTAATTATGAGGAGATTTAATGTTTATTGTAATGGTTTGAAAGGAGTCTAGTTTAATACCTAAATAATCAGAAGCTCAGCTCAACAGACATGGTTCGACCCTGTAACATGATTTGCAAAATCACACACAAAACACAAAACACAAAAAACATTACCATCCAAATTACTTGTAGTGTAAAGCTCCACCTTCAAACTTGTAGCCACACCCCTGCAGAGTGGGACATGACAAGACATTCAGTGTTCATGAGAGTGTGCCTTTTGTTTGGTAACTCAAATACAAAGCTTATTTAGCTATTAGTTACAGGCCTGAGAAGCTATTCATACTGTTTCATTGCAGTGAACTTCATGGAATATGGAATATTTTAGACTGATCTGCATTACAGGTCATTAGCTGGTAGCTCAGCAACCGGCTAGCTGGTTAATGTTAGTGATAACTCTAATGTCTATGATTATCTTCTCAAAACAGTGATTAATATCTTCATTTAACCGAGTACTGCACTTGTATATGAACTGATCTAACACCAAGGCGGCTATAAATTAATTCGACTTGACGTCACTTGATAAACAAGACTAAATCTTTTACTGCTTGTAGGTGGGGGATTACAGGGTGCTTCCCTTTGAACAAAGCATCAGTCCAAAACTGAAGAAAAATCAGAAACCAAACAGCCTTAATCAAAACAACACTTGGTTAAAGAGAATATGAGATATGAGCGATTTCATTACTAGTTGGTTTAAGACTGCATAGGCTTCCTGTGCGACTTGCACACACTTAAACACTTGTTTATTGATTTTTCCAGTCTCAGATATAGAAGCGACTATCCGTCAGTTTGATGATGGGAATGAAGTGTCTCCTTCTCTTAAAGGAAGCATTTAGGATCATTACAGGAGGCGCGCTCTATAAACCCCAGGTTGCCACGTCTACACAAATCAAACAATAGACCAAACCCTAATGGAGGATGCCACCAGTTTCCAAGGCGACTATTATGATAGATTTCAGTGAGACAAGACAGGTAATTGGAAAAAGATTGATGGGAAGAGAAGAAAAATCCCATCAAAGTCTCTTTGGGAATAAGTATACGACAATGCCGGGGCCTGCATTCTTTCAGTCGTCACAATCCCTCCGTTCGTCTATAGCAGATAAAGGCACAATTCGCCTGCTCTGACACATGAGACGTCTCTGATGATCCTCGTCCACTAAAAGGAAAAAAATTATCTGCTCTAACTCGCTGTCAGGATCAGATGGGATTTCTGGGGTTTGTTAACTGGATGCATGGCACATTCTTACCTCCAGGATCGTTTTTGTCAACATTGGTTAAACCTCGAAGACGTAACTAACAGCTGGAGCATTACGGTATTAGCTGAAGTGGAGTTTTGTACACAAGGATGTCAATTCCTTTGTATATGTAGCTAACAAGTAAAAGATGTTTGTAGTATTAGTAATCATTTTACATGGTTGTAAATGTACACACTGCTCTGTCTTTGACCATCTTGTATAACCCTTAAAAGTTCCTTAAATGTAAAGTGTTTGACTTTATTAAAGGACAAGTTAGAACCCAAAATAGAAAAACCCTTTGAGGACCCATATACACAGTAAAGCCAGAGATTTGTCCATTGTCATTAGGGAACACATAGGAGTTGATCTAGAAATGGTTGATAGGAAATGGTTTTAAAAAATCTACCCCAAGACGATTGCAAGAGACACTTTCGAGTCACCAGAGGAAGTCAACAAGGATGTGTTAAAAGAGTGAGGGTTCATAATGCACCCCTGTCATGTCTCCAATGTCAACATCTCTGGCCCCTCCTCTTCCTCAACCTTCCTGCAGGCCGTGTTAGGATTTGGCAGGCTCATTCCGGTGCTTCTGGATGACACGGTGTCTAAGAATGTCAAGTCAGCCTGGGGCTTGGAGCTCAGGTGCACGTCATGTCAATCTCTCTGGGGCGGGAACGAGTAGGAGGGTACGAGGAGGATGGAGAAGGCTTGTCTTGAAATGGTGCATGTAGGTGTGTGCGCTTGGGTTTTAGTCAAGCGGCAGTTGGCACAGTGAACAATGGCAGTGTTGATAAAGGACCCACTACACCTGTAGCGCTTGATTTTATCGCGCTGAGGCTCGCGGCTGCCCCTCCTCCCCTTGGGGGGCCTTTGCTGTCTCCAGCCTATCAGGAGCGCTAACTCTTGTTAAAAGTGACTCAGAGTTGGGCTTGAGTGGGGAGCAAAACTCGCCCATGTGTGAAAGAAAAGGAATTACCTCGACCTTTTGTTTCACGCCGCCTGGCTCTGCTAATGCCTAGCAGGCATGCTGGTCTCACCACAACAGACTTTTGCAGTAGACAATGGGGCAGATAGCATGTAGTTTGGCATGCAAAACTTATAAAGCTTAGCTCCTTTTGTTGCCTGTGGTGACAGGTTCTCTCTCTGCCACACTCTCTCTCTCTCTCTCTCTCTCTCTCTCTCTCTCTCTCTCTCTCTCTCTCTCTCTCTCTCTCTCTCTCTCTCTCTCTCTCTCTCTCTCTCTCTCTCTCTCTCTCTCTCTCTCTCTCTCTCTCTCTCTCCATATCACTCACCCTCTCATTTGAACAGTTTAAGCTGACAGCTAAGCTTTGTGCTAGGCTCCTTCCAGACCAAGCGTTTGTTGTGTTGACAGCACTGTGTTTATTGAGGCGACGTGCTGCGTGAGACATTTGTGTATTGGGTTCTATTAGAGCGTTTAGAGGGTGTGAGTTTACCACACAAGGCTTTTTTCCCCACAAGTGTTCATGTCTCACTTCCTGGTCTGACAGAAGCTTAATTTAAAACCCAGCCAACATCTCGGGGTTGTTCACACCAAAGGTGACAGAAGCTCTTAGCTACTCTTCACGCGTCTCCCAGCTTCTTCATCTTCTTCCTCTCTTGTTCTCTCTCCTCTGGCCCAGAGCCATTTAGAGGTCCAGGTTGGAGGAGATCTCGAGAGAGAGAGACAGAGAGAGAGAGATCCAGAACAAACAGAAAGACTGACCATTCAGGGATCTTGGTTGATGGATAGCTGTTTTCTAAAGGCCAGTTTCTTTTATTGGCTGGGTTAGAGCCTTATTTACCCAAAAGCCACAATCGTGTCCTCTGGGAACAGGGATGCAGCTGCAAGGGATATAAAGAAGAAAAGAAAAGGTTGTTAAAGATGCTGATGCACACCTACATGTCATTGGCACTCAGAGTATCACCCTGCATTCACACTAGCAAGCGACAAAGTGACATGTGACTGTCGGCATATAGTTCCAAAGGAAAAATAGGATTGTTTACAATATAAAAATTGTGTTTGGATGTGCTTGAATGAGTGGAGAACTTCACCGCCAATAGTCTCCGATTTAAAATAATAAATAAATAAAAACACAATCTCAGTCCATTTCCTGCATGGATTAAGCAGGTTGGTGGTGGTGTTCTCAATAGCCATCAAGCAAATTTTAAACTAAGGTAGAATACAAAAGGAAAATCCATGCGTATTAAACCTCAGCGCTTCTAAATCCTTGATTGTCATTGGTCAGAATTTGCTATATTTTCTACACCAGGTTTGTATCAACACACATTATGTTATGGAAATACATTAGAATCTTAACAACTTGTACAGAGTCATAGAGTAGACGTGTCGCTTAAGATTAAACTAATAATAAATTAATTCACGGATTTAAGAAATGGTGAATAAATGAGATAAATGATAGGGCAGTGATCATGAATCCACTCCAACATCAACATCAAAATCAGAGCATCTCATTACTGGTTGATTTGATAAAACTCTCTGAGCACAACACAGAGCGAAATGAACTGTTCATTAAATAATAGTGATTTAGTTTATTAATATTCATACATTCCACTCATGCACAACAACAGTGCACGCACAAGAGACTACAACAGCCAGGACATCAGCGAGTGGTCACTGCTGTTTCATATATGATTATGGAATATCTTCTTATTTTCTCAGTGTTTTTCTGACCTGCACTATTTCTAGCCTTTCTAATACAGGAAATGGCTAAGAAAACACTCGTCGCAAAATGCCCCAAATGGCTTGAGAAACAGCCCGAGTGGAAACTCCTGTTGTCTCTCCTGGGCCCAGCGAGTGTGATTGCTCGAATGTCTCTAATGGTGTTAGGCTGCGATTTTACGCACAGCAGGCCTCTGGGTTTCATTTGCCTCCACGCTGCCATGGTGGCTGATGGGACTACTCTCTGGGTGAACACAGAGGGAGGGGGAGCCACTCCTGAGAAGCATGATGTGTGTTTCTGAGCGAGGCGGATGCCTCAGCTCTCCATCGCACCTCATTTGCATGTTCAAATAAGTACGAAATGACAATAGAGTAAATACCAGCAAAAGGGCAAAGCTTTAGAGGAATGATAATGAGATAAGGTTGGATGAGATGAAAACCTAATCTTAAGCTCTTAAAGTTCTGGGAAAGATTTAAAAAAAAATCGAACCACACAGCAAAAACTTGCAATAACAACAACACATGCTGAGACTGGAATTTGGTTTTTGTTTGATTTGGCAGCTTACCTGAAATTTCCCTCAGAGTGGCTTTGCAACTCTATTTAAGTTTCTGTTTTCTTCCTTTAATCTCTTCAGCTCTCCAAATCTCTCTAATTAAGTAAGTGCAACAGGAATTAGTCTGGCCAAATCCTCATATATATCTGCAACACTGTACTGGAAACCTTGAATGTGAATGCAGTGAATAAGTAATCTCTGGTTTCATCATTATTTTACATTTCTTTTACACCTGGCTAAAGATTTTCATTTTGCTTGTTTAAGGCTAAATGATGACATTTTCATTTTCATTCTCAGTTTATTATGTAGTATTTGATCACAGAAGTTTCCAAGCTGTAAACCGATTAATCAATAGTGCTAGGAAGAACCCATGACACTGGCGAGGCTATTATTTAAGCAAACTGTCTTTGTGTGGTTGTATTGATTCTAACTGCAGTGATTGTTAGCCTCCTGCTAGGCTGCATGTTCTGCAGGTCTCCTCCCTCTCTTCCCTCTCTTCCCTCTCTCTCTCTCTCTCTCTCTCTCTCTCTCTCTCTCTCTCTCTCTCTCTCTCTCTCTCTCCATTCAGGGTGGCATGGCTATAAAACCTTAGCTTCTGGAGCTGCTTGACCACTGTAGCCGTTGAAGCGGCGAACATGAAAGCACAGAGGCCCGGGGCTTTTCCTAATGATAGCATTGAAAGCTAGCCACAAATGCACAACACAAAGTCCAGGTTCAGAGAATTGGGGGAAGGTTAGCTTACACAGCTGCTAGCTTAAGATTGGTTGTATAGTTCTTTTGAATATTGTTTCAAAGTACAGATGGTCAACTGACACAATCCAATATTATTGTGTTCACAACGTCTGTGTGGCTAAATACAGCCACGTGGCTTTGCTGAGATAAAAGATTTATACAATTCAATGTATTGAAAGCATGATGTCAGAGATTGATGTCTATGTAGAAGCTTGATACTATGTGAAGATATTTACATTACTAAAACTGTTATCTTAATCAAAGAGTTTCTGATTCTGTGTTGAAATATCGCTGTTACAAACAGAACATTTCCAATAATTTAACAGCTAAAGGTCTGCACACTGAACTTAATTAACTGACCAGTTGATTCCTTCTGACCTCAAAGCACCTTTGACTTAATCAGTCATTATCTTCTCTTTAGCTCTGATGAAATGCTAAGCTGTAATCTGAGATGTAATTAATGCTAGCTTCATATTCAATTCTAACATCTAATAGCTATATCTGGAATATTTATAGCTACAATATATATATATATATATATATATATATACATATATATATATATATATATATATATATATATATATATATATATATATGTGTCTATATATATGTATATATATATATACATATATATATATATATATATATATATATATATATATATATATATATATATATATATATATACACATATATATATATATATATAAAGTAGTGTTTTGGGGCAACTGCAACTGTGACTCATAATTGTAGCTACTCATAACATAGCAAGTAATATCAGTTTGCTAGTCGCAATTATGCTAACTAATCTGGTTTGGTCACAGGCTCCTTAGGTGGCGATAAATAAAAAAAATCGTATTACCGATTGAGCAGGATTATTACATGCAAGACAACAGGTATGTTTTTATTGCTCGTAGCTAGAAATTCTAATTTTCTAAAAGATTTTGTTACAATTAGCATCAGTGTAATAGCTCCTATTCAGTTTGTTGCAATCTTAGTTCCAGACAATTAGCATTTGATGCTGAAACCAAACTGGTATCACCACCCAGAATCACTACTTTTGATTAGACCCCAGCGTCATGTCAGTAGAAAAGCGCTTAGCATGACAAACTCCTGTCAGCATGATCACACTTGCTGCCTGGAGTCCTTAATTTGCAAGAGTTTTAGTTCATAATATTGTGTGCTTGTTTTTTTTTTCTCTCCCAAAGCTCTTTGCTATGCTTATTGCGGTTAAGGATGTAGACGGGGAGAAATCGAGGCACTCAGCATCTCGTTCCGCAAAAGTACACTTGTCCAAGAGCTGGGAGAGCTTAATGAGTTCCTCACGCAACGAAATGGCACAAGTCCTTAATCAGACCGTGCTGTGAAATTGCATTTAATTACTGTCTAGCACTTTAAGGATCTCTGTCCTAGATGACGGAATAGAGCCGAGCAAAGAAAGGCACCTGTACGGAAACTCATGAATTTGCTGCAGTGTAGTTGGACCGAATCTTGCTGTACCTGAACGTGAGCACCGAAAAACACCATAAATTAAAGATCATAAATCATACACTATTCATAAGAAGCTCCTTCTGGTTGTTGCTCGTTTGGCCGCTCGCCCTTCCCCCCGTGAGTCTCTGTGGATCTCAGGAGCTCTCCTGTCCTGCATTCTGGACGGCTGCATTAAAAGCTGATACCCTGGGCATGGCCAAATGGTCTTCATCAACCCCGTCAAGTCATACTATTGTCTGTTGGAGAAGCCACCAGATGGTTTGTACCAGATCGGCTGAAGTATCAGTTTTACACCGGCGAGCGCAACCACTGGGAATATCCTCTACAGCAATTAACTTTGGTTACAATCGAGAAACTGATGGCACCGTCCTGCTCCTTTGTTCCGTAAAGATGACTCCCGCATTGGGGTGTTATTATGTGCCTCAAAGCACACCACGGTCCACTAATGACCAAGTCTCTATGTGCTATTAAAGAGACCAGGAGTGATGTGGGGGGAAATGGGGTGATGGAGTCAGAAAGAAAGAGAGAGGGATAAAGAAAAGAAAAAGAGTAGTTATTTACGGTCCACGGTCATGACTGATAACTTGAGCCAACCAAGGTGTGTCATCGTCCATCAGTCTTCCTAATTAAAGGTTTTGTACCCATCTTTCATAGCACCCATTTCCCACAATGGCATTAAACACACACTCCCACATAGACACACAGAGCCATTGTGTAGCGTTGTTGACTCGGCTGCAGTGCGAGCGTGCAGGAAATGCCCTGTATTGACATTGGAATGTCTCGTCGATGTACCTTGCCTATACGTCACAATACAACACCACCTCTTTCCACCATGGCGTATATAGGACTGGATAAGCTTGCAGGAGCTTTCAGAAAGAAAAAAAAACAATGCACCCTATCAAAGATAAATCTGCGTATATATTGAGAATGAGGGTTGAGAAAGTAAATATGGGAACAAGATAATATAGTATAGTCTAGATAATTCACATTTGTTTTACAGAGTTCTTTCATATATACAGTATGTAGGGTTTAGTGAGACTTTACAAAATGCTTGTGTGTTCTCCTCATTGGTGTGGTTCTTTACTCAGGTGAGAAAATAGCAATCGTCCAAACGGAGCAAACAAGACCAAAACTATCTGGGAGCGTCTGAGAGACGAATCTCGATTACGACTTGCTACATTCTTTGCATATATATTTTTTGTGAGGTGTTAAATCGAGCTCAAAGACAGAGCTGTATTTCTACAGAAATTCTACGAATACTGAAAATTTGGATAAGAAAATACACTCACTGTTCTTTGTGTTCAGTGGCTTTTTAATGAGTTTTCTATTCATTTCTTAACTTCTTCTCTTGACCAATAAAGTAAAGATTTCCATAAGGATATTTTTATTTTTAGCCCTTCATAATCCTTGTCCATGTTTTTTTGCTTCCTTCAATTATTTGCTGTGTGAAAGCCAACCACACAGCATACAAAATAAACACAGACGTGGTTTAGACATAGAGGCATCGTAAGGCCTCTTTATACGGATGAAGTAAAAGTGGACGGAGTCCCCGGCCAGAAGGCGAGTTACGAGCCTTCATTTAGGGGGAATTACAAGCAGTGCAGTCATTTCATGCTTTTCAAAAGATTTTAACTGATCTGTTTACAAAGCAGATGGAGAAAAGATCGGCTTCGCTGACTTTCCAATCATGGATGAATTAAAAAAAAAAGACACAATAAGCGTAAGAGCTTGGACTGTTTTGAGGAAAGAAGGCACGCTTTAGCTCCCACAAATTTCTCTCCGGCCCATAATGCATTTCACAGTGTGTTTATTAGCGCACCAGCCATGTGGAAGGCAGAATAATGACACCATGGAGGGAAAAGACTGTAAGGACCATTAGCTAAGTGGAGCAGCTCAGACACAGGAACCAGACGCACACACACACACACACACACACACACACACACACACACACACACACACACACACACACACACACACACTATCACTTCCTAAAAAGAGTACAAATACACTTTTTTTCCCAAGTTAAACTCCACTTCTGAGAATCTTTTTCACAAATCTAAAGCTCTGAATGGAAGCACAGGCGTCATCACTAAGAAACGCCTGAGAGCCGTCACTGAAAAGAGACGATTATATCTGAGTGAATTGCTGCATGGATACAAAGCAGTCTCTCTTTTTTCCTTCACACTGACTCAGAGCCTGGTTCATGACCTACAGAGGTCAGCTCATACACACTGACCACACATTGAACACAAAGAAACACACTCTCACACTGAGCTATGAATAAAACATCTACATTAATTCTCATAAATACAACAAATGCTGCTTATTGACCTGCTTTTACCAGCTTCCCAGCTAAAGAAATCTATCTGGTTGTAGAGTTTGACCTCCTTGCCTATAGATTCAGGTCTGGAACTGCATTTGTGTCTCCACTCCTGTTCTGCCTTGCTGTGAAAGCAGAGCTGAAAGAGTGATGTCACTAATCATCACGAATAATAACTTGGCATCGAGTGGCGCAGCAGGTGCCATAGCGACCAGCTGTCATTTTGACATGAGTAATAAGTGGCATCACTGCACTGATAATGACACCATCAATTTGCATGCAGACCCATGACATGGACAGCGCATGGATCAGTGGGAACCAAAAAGGCCCGCCTCTTTGTTTTTGGAGTATAATCAAGCCTCGATTGAGCAACGCCACTTTGCTTTCCCTCACCATGCTCTGTGCCATGGCACAGATAAAGAAAGATGGCACTGATCGCCCTCTCAATATGCTCAATTATACATGAAACCTAATGATAGAGGAACAGATAGAACGACACAGTCAACCTATTTCAACTGTTAGGCAAAGACTGCTGAAGATATGTTTTAATCTACAGTATAATGTCACTGTCTTTGTTATCTGTCTTTGTGTTGAGCCTTTGCATGTAAAATATGTCTTAGTGCAAATACTTGGGTAGTATTGGGAAGGAACCGTCTGAATTTAAACATCCAGCTTTGTATCCTGCAGTGTGTAAAAAAACACTCTCACACTCACATGAAGCTCAGCTGTCAAAGAAAGCAAGGAAAGTCTTGAATAAAGTTGTCTTACTCCACAAGGTTATGCAAGAAAAAAAAGTAAAAAAAAAAAAAAAATCTCTTGTAACATCTTTCTTGTGTCCTGCTTCAGATAGCTGCACACCTCAGACACATTCAGAAAGTTCTGGAAATTTGGCACACCCCGCTTTCCTGTCACTGTCAAATCTGAATTCTTCCTCTGGGCTCCCTTGTGAGAAAAGAAGTGAGACATGCTTTTGAAGCCTGTGACAGATGTTTTGTCATGTTTTGTACTTTTTCCGCTTTGTTCTTCTGGGATGACAAAACGAAGACATTTTCGAACGCTAAAAGAGGAGCTTGACTTTCTTTCATCGCCTCTTTCATTTTCCTTGCTGGTTTTCCCCCCAATGTACCTCTAACTGGTCGCCTTCTAGGGTGTCCCCCCTTTCTTTTTCTCTTCTGGTCTTGACCCTTCTGTCACCCTCTTCTTTCGCTCATTCTCTCTATCCCTTTACCCCATGCTCGTTCTCCTGCCGTTACACCAGATATTAAAACAAATCAGCCATGAAATAAGCTCCTTCCTCCATCCTCTGTCGAGCTGTCGGAGCTTGTTGCTATGTACTGTGGACATATTCGCCCGTTCACCTCTTCGCTGTTATCGTGTCTTGTCCCTTCTTAACTCTTGCATTCTGGTGTTGCAATCCAGTAGTCCATGCTGACCTCTATGCTTTGACTCAAGGGGTCAAAGTGTACCTGAAACTACTGTACCTGCAAACCAAAATGGCTGCATTTAGAGTCATTTGGAAATGCATACTTAGCAAAAATGTGTAAACGTTTTTAGATAAAAGTTGACCTAAAATCAATTAAATAGAGTTAAACAAGGTCAGCTAAAGTGTAGACAGGAAACATGTGTAAATGTGTGTGTGTGTGTGTGTGTGTGTGTGTGTGTGTGTGTGTGTGTGTGTGTGTGTGTGTGTGTGTGTGTGTGTGTGTGTGTGAGAGAGAGACAAGCTTTAGGTTTGGGTGGAGGCATAGTGTGCCAGCAGTGTAAAATCACACATGTACTGAACACATCCCTGTGATTTGCTCCAGCTCTTTAGACCTTAAGGGGATGTTCCCTACACTAAATTTCCATTAAACAAATCCTCTGTTGGGAGCGCACATCCAGTCATGAAATGTCTGCTCCAGTTTTTTTGACCAGCTGAGCCAATCACAGGGAGGCTGCAAGCCTGCCATGGAGACAGAAGGCAACGAGAAGGTTCATCTACTCCACATCGAGAAGCTTAACTTCCTCTCACCTGGTAGTGGTTGAACTTTTTATTGTGGTGGGTTGTTGCTAAAACAGCAATGTGTATGTACAGTGTGTTAGGTGCTGGATGACCATGAGTCATGAGAACAGCTTGGACATTTATTTGTTCTTTTGTTTCCTTAGTAAGTGTTTCAGTGGTGTTTACTCACACAGATGTAATCCAAATGCATGTCAATGCCATAGTATAAGATTCACAATATATGAATTCCGATCACACCATTCAGGGTGTGCTCAAGATGTGGGATGAATCATCCAAGAAGAAACCACACCTGTCATTTTGCGACAAGTGATCGGTCAAAAGCTTTGGATTGATTTGTTTGGAGTTGAATTGAGTGGAATGACGAAGAAACGTGGACGCAAACGACAGCAGCAAAATGTTTTTTTTCCGTGCTGAAAAGTTATAGATGTGAAAGTTTCTTTTCCCGGTTTAGCAACAACACATATCCCACTGTTTTCCATGCAGCCATTCTGGTAGCACCTTACAGTCACCTTGTATTGCCCCTATTGTCTTGTATTTAATTAAAGAGCTCTTAAAGTGCTGGCTCTGAATGGGCTGTGCCCAGGGGCTGGATTTTGCTGAGTTGAAAAGACTCATCGACGACGCAGGCTTCCTCCAAAGCTGATCTGCGTGGGGAATGCCAGACATGAGAAGAGAACAAAAGCCTGCACTGTCCCCTAGAGAGAAGCAGGGCTCCTTCAGGGCCTCAGCTCAGACCCTGGGCCCCATCCATGGACATCAGGAATATTAGCCTTGGGCTGGCTCTTAATTTGCCTCATGAACAATTCAAGATTGTGAGAGATTTCATGCAATCAACAAGAACATTCCAGGCTCCTTGAGACGGTCAGCGTTGTCGCTCTCTTTCCTTCCCTACCTCCCTACCTCTGTGTCATTCCTTTTCTCCCACTCAGCACATGCCTGCCATTCTCACAAATCTCACAGTGAGGGAAGGGAATGCTTATTTGCATGGTATCTTTATTAATCTCAAGATTCCTTCACCTCCCTCCTCTGCTACTAGCTATGAGCTTGGCATGCAGAGGAAGGATGGAGCACGCTTCCAGGAAAAGGTCCACCCGAATTTGGAAATTAGATCCACAGAGCAGAGTGGGTGTTACGCTCTTATATGGCACTGCTCACGTTGCTTTCAGGTTGAGCCATCGCTATTGTATAACAACCAAGCCTCTTCTAGCGTGTAGATTTTCCTCCAGGCCATCTGTTTTTTCAGCGAGATGAGATTTCGAGATTGAATGCTGCATCTCTTCTACCCAGAGCTGATTGAGCACCCAAAATTGCTCCTCACAGAGCAAAGCCCTGTATTATTATTATTATTATTATTATTATTATTATTATTATTATTATTATTATTATTATTATTATTAAAGTGGAAATATGCAATGACATCAATGTCTTAAATGTCGTCACTTTACATCAATTTCCACACCTCTATGGATTAGTTGGGATCTGACTTGCATTCTGTGAGAGCGAGAAAAATGTTTCACAAGCCTAAATGCTAATTGCCTTCATTCTGGGTGAAAGAAAGAACCCCTGAGAGTCGGAGGCAGTGCTGTTCTTTGTGACATAAATAAACACACACACTGCATACAATTAATGGAGGTTTAACTGAGCACAAGGACTAATTTCTTCCTCTCTTCTACCCCTTCCTACCAGGCTCCGAGACAGGAGAATGTTCTGGCAATTACCACACGGTTACCATGGTTATTACGAATAATTCCAGGTTATTCATACTCGGAGTGCCAATCAAGCCAAAGACTCACCCGTTCATTATCTTAGGCAGGTTATTTTCTCTGACTGCAAAGTGATTTAGCCGGCATGATTGTAATCACAATTCTGGAGCCCTGTAGTTCATCACCGAAATGGATCTCTTTCAGGCGTTAAAAGAAAAACACCAACACTGCCATCTTCTCTGCAAGCAAGCAGACAACAAGTCAGCTTGTTTATCATCTCAAACATGGAGCCCCATTATTTTTAAGCTAATTTTGCCTCTATTGATGTTTAATCTCAGACAGACAGGCTTCTCTTGGCATTATACAGAAGGACCATCTGCCACACCTGGACTTTGGCACCTGTCCTGATGACGCTTTTTTCCTTCCCAAGACAGCGGCCACTTTGACTGATCACTGCCTATTTAAGATTTTAATTGTCTGTGCTGACAAAGCTGTGATTGGGCTGCTTATACGGCTGCCAACTGAGCCGTCCCTCCGTTTATTCCAGGACAATCTTCCACTTCGGCAGCTTCAGGCCCGTCGCTCGTTTCATCTGCAGAGGAGCAGGTAGTCTCGCATCCCCTGGTGCTGTCGGCATTGGTAAATTGATTCTTATGATGTTTACCTTTAGCCTGTCGTATTAATTAACCCATAAATTATCTTCGAAGTTCCTCAGAGGTGTTCTGGAAATGAGCTGGTTAATTAACTTACTGCGCCTCTGGCTACGAGCCGTGCATTAACATCACGTGTACGAGAGACGTCATTTAAAGGTAACATCTGTTAACAGCTAGACTGATTGAAAGAACAATGCCTTGTTAGCTGATTGGGTGCGATAGTGATCTCCTTATCACTGCTTAAAGTAGAAGCCTCTAATCTATCACAAAGAGTCTTTGTTGGGACGAAACTGTGTTCGGACAACACACCTGACTCAACTGGTCAAGCAACCGTGCTGAAAGAACGACAGCTTAGCGTCGGTTTAGGCTGGTCCGGTGCTGGCAATGCTAGTCATTGACATGCTAGTTGACTAGCAATACCTTTCTGTTGGCCTGTCTTACTCAATCAGGGAAGGTGTTTTATTCTTGTATGGGTAAGACTAAGGACCGATATTTCTTGGTTAGTGTTTTGTTTTTTGTTTTTTTTTGCATAAAATGGATGATAAACAGGAAGTTAACTCAGCTTATCATTCGGGACAGCCAATAGTAAGCCATAAATGCAGTGCAGAAGAATAGAGCACTTATCATCATTTATCCAAAGAGAATCTTCATGGAGTATGAAACCCAAAAGAAGCAGTAATGATTTATGCTGGAGAGCTAATCACAAGTGGATCCACACCTCCCCTTTTATCATCCTTGGAGATGAAAATGTCTTTCCTGCTTCTCATGAGCCTCCACCATCCCGTTCATGAGCCAAATATCCGTATGTGGTCACAGTTGCCATGCTGCTGGCTCAGAAGCCCCTTGTCACACTCGGATAATGCATTCCTCACGTGTCACGGGCACCACACTGAGAAACCACTGCAAAAAAATAAAGTCGAATGGACGTCACTCACCCACAGAACTGAATTGTTTTGTGTACCTAAACTGAGGATTCTTACTGACCCAAGCAGAGCAAGGTGTAGCTTTGGGTTTCATGTGGACTGACTGGCTCCATCGAGCTGTAAAGGTCACAGTGAGGGCCAGGTTCTGGAATGATGAGTACGCTAAAACACTCCACCTACAGTGAAAGGGAGTTGAGAACAAACTTGAAATTAGGCAAGTCAGCAGAAATATTATGCAAGGCATGGCAAAATGATATCAACAGGGACCAGGAAGGGAGTTTGAAGTATTTTTTTTTGGTTGAATTAAAAGACACTAAGGCACTATCAACACATTTTTATTAATTCGATTTAATTTACCATCATTGCTCCAGGACTATGGTCCAACATTCAAGAGGCTTCTCTATTATTTGCATCATCTCCACCATCATCCATTAAGTTCACCATCCATTATGTACACCATCATTCTGAAAAACATGTGTACTGAAATGTGTGAAAAAAAACGTCTACAGTCCAGTCTTCATCACTTCATGACCAGCCTCCACCTTCGGCCTTTGCATATAGATGCCTCATCCCAGCAAAGGAGGAGAAGGAGGGAGGAGATGAGTAGAACAGATATGTATATCATTCTTATTCTTCCCTTCATCTGTTTCAAAAGCGCACCCTAAAGAAGGGGTGGGGGATTTGTGCTGGAGTAAATTAACAAGGGCCCTTGATATGCAGATCAGCGCCTATTAATCAAAGAAATGCGATTAGGGTTTCAAATGGGGATGAAGAAAGGCTCCATTATCTCACTGGAGTGTCACATCTAATAACGCGGAACAGCAATGTAATTCGGTGGCACGGCGGCCTCGAGTGGAGAACTCGGCCCTTCGTCAGGCGAGCGCCAGGTGACCGAAAAGATGGGGGCAAGGATGCTTGGAAAAGAGAGAGTGAAATAAAAAATCAAAAGGATGTTCGCACAAGCGAGGTGGCCATGTGCACAGGGCTTTGATGCTAAAGTGGGTCTCGGTGCTCAGCAGATGAATGACAGTAGGCAAAATGGAGAATAAATGTGTGGAACACTCGGAGCAGAGCTTGCACCGTTTTATGAATGCTTGATCTCAAGTCCAGCAACCAAACCCCCATACACACATATACACCGTCCTCACTCTACTCTACACACTTTAAATACTATAAGCACAAAAAAAGCAAGTTTCATTCTGACACTACCAGAGCTAAATACCTTGAATCACAAATAGAAATATATCAACGACTGTTTATATGGATATGGGAATGTCACTAGCTGTGCATTACATTTGGGTGAGAGTTGGGTGAGACCTTTATTTTGTCATTTGTTAATCTGTAGAAATGTCATAGAAATGCCAACTGCTATAAAATTAGCAAGTCAGCACCTACTAGCGATTTTATCCGCTAGTCAACTGCCTCCTAAAGGAAGTCTTTTGTTGTTGCTGTTGTTCTAAATAACCTGAATATTCAATTTGTTGTTCTTTTCTATGCCACACAAATAAATCTGTATAAAACTGTAATGTCCTGAAACATGAAAGAAAATAAGAAGAACAAGAACAGATTTTTTTCAACAACAACGACTTCAATTTTTCTAACTACAGGTTGAGTGGTTTTAAAATGAGTAGTTGTGCAACCCCTAGTACATACTCTTAAATTTGTAAACACACTGTTTGCTTGGTGTAAGACTCTCATAGACCTCTTACCTTATGATGATTTTTGAGAAGGATACAATCCAGGATGCCCTTTAATTTGGCCAGATAACTAGGTTTCTTAATAGCTCCTTCCTGATTTTTAACAGCACGTCAAAAATGTGATTTACCCAATCAGCTTGCTTTCGATCGGAACAGGTCTACGTATACACGCAGTCTCTCTAGCCTGGATAAGCTTTTAAACACAGAGCTGTTTCTCAGCTCGATACCAAATTGATTTTGACAATCGTCTTGCCACTGGGAAAAACACATATCTCACCAATGACTTCAGGGCTGCATTCCTTAGCTCCTTGGGAGCCTCAGAAATTATACCAACATTAATATTTAATACTGTCAGGGACCTGGGAAATACGCATGTGCACCAGGCCCTTTGTATGTGAGCCAGGAGAATGTGTGGAGAAGACTCGAACAGAGGTGTGAGGGGACCATGGAGAGAAGGACTGCCATGGATGCTTCATTGTGAATAATACAAAGCAGGAGGACACCGAGGTAGCCGAGGTAGCATAAAGAGGTCGGAATTCAGTATAGACAAGATCCGTGCTCCATGGAGAGCAGGCAGGAAAGAAGCTTCCGTCTGCAACGAGCACAATTAGTCTGTATACCTTATCAGAAAGCAAGAGGTTATGTCATTACTACGGTTTAGGAATCAAGGTCAAGATGCACAATAAAGCATGAAGACAGCTAATACAAACGTTTGACATTTTGCACCCCTATGAACTTTGGCTCAATCCCAGGTACTGTGTTCTTCTGTCTGTATGGGAGCTTTCCAGGTTTTAAAGTTTCCTTCCACCTCCCAGAAACCAAACAGTCAGTAACCTGGTGATTTGAAGAAGTTGAATCTAGGTGTGAATGTGTGTCCTGTGATGACTGGGTTCCTATCCATGGTGTATTCCTGCCTTACACACAATGTTCCCGGGATAGGAACTTCACGAATACCTTCAGGACCAACAGTTAACCACCATAATGACTCAAAAACTCAGATTGTATGCTTTTTATAAACTGAATATTAGCTCGATTAAATCTTGAAAAAAAGCAAAACAACAGCAGGAATCTTGAGGGACTACACAATGCAAATTTAAGAAACAGTGTAGACCAACATCCCTCGTGATGGGCAGGCCAAGGGACAGCCAAAGGCCAGTCAGAATGAGCTCATACTGATGCAATCCCTGCATCTGAAACTTCTCTGCAACACTCATGCATATTTAAAGCTTCAAGTCTTCTGGATACACAAGAATTTTTAGTCCAAGTGTAAAGAAATGGAGCCACTGGGCAAAAGAGGACCTCCAACCAAAAACCGCCCACAACACCAGACAGTCTATAAGCAATCATACATTGTAGTTCAGGAAAATGAACTTTTTAATCACAGCTTGGGATAAACAAAGGATTAGATCTTCAATGCTGACTGGGGGAGACTTTTACAAAAGTAATCCTATTACAATAACCTATAGATGTATCACATACAGTACATGTAATACACACTGTACTGTGCACTGGGTAGCATTTATGGGAAGTCCAAATATCTTACAAGTATCTAAATATTAAGTGAAAAATAATTATAAAAAATCAAGCCTTTAGGAAGATGTTGTCATTTAATTATTATTATTATTATTATTATTATTATTATTATTATTATTATTATTATTATTATTATTATTATGTCCACTGTATTTAGTTTTAGTTACTTCTGTATAATTTTTGATTTGAAACATATTCATTTTTTTGAAATATTTTTTTCACCTGATTAGTCAGAAAGTGATTTATTTTCCATAGTTTTTCAGCTGTTGTATATACAGTATGGTAAAGTGGTTTTCTGCAAGAAATACGTTAACATTTATGTCAGTGCCGTGCAGAGACAGAGAAGTTTAAAAGTTGTGTTTAAAAGAGTTTTATATATATATATATATATATAAAGAGAAACTAGTGATCGAACCTACTGTTTACAGCTGCTATAAGGTAAGTGGGAACTGAGTTTTGTGCACGTTATATAACATTTAAGGATAAAACATATAACGTTACATTCTTTAATAAATAAAGATTGTAACAACAAATATTTGTGGTATAAGAGGATCAAAATACTGTTATAACTAATCCACGTCAGCATGGTATCCACACCACCACACTACGATATCATAATCAAAACTGTTCCTTTTTAACAACACCACATTGTTATTTTATCTCAAAGCATATTTTTTTCCGATCTTACACATGACCAGACTCTAGATTAATGATCGTTCATGTTTTATAAAATGAAAAACACTTTGATTTAGACTAATCAAACGACCCTGCATTTTGAGTACCTCATTTTTTTATTTATCTATTTTTTTTCACATGCATCACAATCCAATCCATTTTTATTACTCACTCTTTGGTACGTTCCTCCTTCTTATTATAAACCTCCTGCCTCCTCAAACAGACCTCTAGCTGACCAAACCTATAAATCTTGCTCTGCTAGGTCTCAGGGTGATTGATAAGCTCTCAGTGATGCTGATAGGGGCTCGTTTGGGAGCGCTGAAATGGTTGCCTTCTCCCACAGATGGGACTCTCCCTTTCACAAATAAATAAGGTAAATCCCAAACAGCCTTCAGGGAGGTCCCAAGTGAGATAAATTATCAATGAATAAATTGAGAGTCATGCATGAAGGATCTTGTTTAGGCACCTAAACAGATCAACATGAAATCTCTTAGATCTTTAATTAGCAAAGGATTCGGATCTCTGCAAAGCTGGAGAGCGACGTTTTGATGCTAAGTTCAAATCACTGTCATGTCTCTCAGCTTTAATGTAGTGTTTGAAATTAATTACATCTGTTTTGAGATATTTTTAGGAAAACTTCACACACTATAAGACATATTTGCTGCTGAAGATACATACGTTCATGTTGCCTCTGAGGCCGCGATCAATCAAAGGATCGAAAACATCAAGCTAGTGTCAAAAGGAGTGCTTCATCATGCTATGCTTGGGTGTGTTTTAATGTGTGTGTGTGGGGGAGAGAAAGGAAGCTGACCATTCACTGTTTTTCTAGCACCATCACCCCAAACCTTAGCACAACTTCTGCCCTCCATGATGAAATGGTTTTCACAATGACCCCAGTGCACTGGCCCTTATCTCCACCTCCGTGACGCCACATCCTACCATCACAGGACTCACCCATAACCTCTACGTGTGTTTGTTTTTCCTTTCCTCCAAAGTCGAAAACCATCCGTGGATGTGTCTCAAACACACTTGTGATTTTTGGTAGCCTTTATAATTACTCTACTGAGTGTAAAGGCACCAGCTTGAACATTCATAAAACAGATGCGTCACCTATTGAGGTGGTTTTCATCTGTGTCTCATATCAACTTCAGTTCATCATTTTAAGTAGAGAATCTCTATGTGGAAGAGACAATTTTGAATTTCTAGGGTAAGGGTTAAACCTAGAAAATGTATGAACTCTCAAAAACCAGGAAGGAGAAAAGAGGAATCAGGAAACAGGAAGTGAAACAGGAGGTTGTTGTGTCAGTCAGCTTTATGGTCTGGTCTTTATCAGCAATCAGGTCTGTGCCTAACTCAGAGTTTGTGCTGACCCATTAGTTCCTTAGGAGCTCTCGGTTGCACAATTCTAAACTGTTGTAGAAAGGACATTATTAACATTTACGTTATTTCCTGTCCTGTTTCACCCAAATGAGAATGGGTTCCCTTCTGAGTCTGGTTCCTCTCAAGGTTTCTTCCTCATATCATCTCAGGGAGTTGCCGCCGTCGCCTCCGGCTTGCTCAATAGGATAGGGATAGATAGCTATATAGTATCATTAATTTTAAGTTAATATGTTTTAAATTAATTGACAATTAACTTTACTTGTATATGTTCGTCTATTATTTGTATCCTTGTTTTTTATTCTTCTTATTATTATATATTTATTTCTTTTTTCTCTCTCTTCTGTTTCCATTCTTCTGCTCTGAGACAATGGGAATTGTTAAAAGTGCTATACAAATAAATTGAATTTGAGGTAAACACCAACTTCATCTCAATTAACTTCATCTCAAAGTCTAGGATCCTTAGTAGGATCCTTCGATTCCCGCCTCCGCCTTGTGTGTCTGGAGATTGCATGTTCTCCCCGTGCCTCGGGGGTTTCCTCTGGGTACTCTGGTTTCCTCCCACGGTCCAAAGACATGCATGGTAGGTTGATTGGCATCTCTGGAAAAATTGTCCGTAGTGAGTGAATGAGAGTGTGTGTGTGTCCTGCGATGGGTTGGCACTCCGTCCAGAGTGTATCCTGCCTCGATGCCTGATGACACCTGAGATGTCACCTCCCCATGACCCGAGGTAGTTCGGATAAGCGGTAGAAAATGAATGAATGGTCATTTATATGCCAACTATCCTTTTTTTTTCATAAAACACTTATGAACAGATGTGTCAATCTTTAGATGTTTTGCAAAACATGAAAACAGATTTATTTCAATATAACAAAATTCCATTTGATCTGGTTCGAATTGATTAAATATAAAATATAGCCCAGGTCAGTGCATCTCTTAGTCATATACAAATTCCCTTCTGATGATATCTGAGAAAAGGCTGCAACCTCAAGCGCTTGAGTTTTCTTTCAGCATGTTCATAAATACACTGCTATGTTATAAATGTAGCTCAGGTTTAAATCCAATGTTTATGGTCACATCGGGTCTCCAACTTTAATCCCATAGAGAGAAATTCGCTAAGCACTAAGGGTTGAATTTGGACTCGGTCTTTGTCTGAAAGCTGCCTCTCAACTAAATGTGTAAGTGTGTGTGTGTGTGTGTGTGTGTGTGTGTGTGTGTGTGTGTGTGTGTGTGTGTGTGTGTGTGTGTGTGTGTGTGTGTGTGTGTGTGTGTGTGTGTGTGTGTGTGTGTGTGTGTGTGTGTGTGTGAGATTACTGACCAGCACCAGTGTGAGATGACCCATGCACTCTGAGTGATTCGTAATTGCAGCTTCAAGCAAGAGTCTGGGATTCTCCAGGGAAACTGGGGGAAATATCTCAAAACTCCAGGCTTTGCAGGGTTGAGGATGGTTGAATCCCAAATGGCTCGCTGCTCCCTATATAACTGCACTTCACTGAGTAAGAGAAAATGCCTAGGGCACTATATGTGCATTAGGGAACCATTTGGGATCCAGTGCCCTACTTCCCAGATCAGTGCACCACACTACACGGTATGAAATAATGATTCTATGGCCTAGGTAGTGCACTATGTGTCTAATAGGGAAATATTTAGGATTCAGGTTAGTGCAGGGAATGAAGAACTCTGCAAAAACAGGAGAATGTGTTCTACTTGGATTTGCTCCATCAGCAAAAAAGACAGCTGGCAGAAGCTGAAGATGGGAATAATTTACATAAAATAAAAAGTATTTTAATATTCCACATACTTCTGTATTCTTAAATATCCCAAACATTTCAGAAACACATGTACTTCAGCATTCCATTCTCTTCAATATTCCTTACACTTCAGTATTCCATACATTTCGATATTCCTCCCACTTCAGTATTCCTTATACTTCAATAATCCATAAGTGTCAGTATTCCACACACTTCAATATTCCAGAATATCTATATTCCATACATTTCAGTGTTGCATAAACTTCAGTATTCCACAAGTTTCAGTATTCCCTACACTTCAATATTCCATTCTTTCTTCTTTTGGCTGTTCACTGTTCTGGGTCACCACAGAGGATCACGTGATCTGCATATTAGATCTGGCACAGGTTTTACACCGGATGCCCTTCCTGACACAACCCTCCCATTTTTATCCAGGCTTGGGACTGACATTAAGAGTTAACTCTTAAGTGGTTGGGTTAGCACCCTGCCCAGGAATCAAACCCTGGCTGTGGCAACGAGAGCGCAGGATCCTGCCGCTGTACCACCAGGGGGCCTAAACTTCAATATTCCATACACTTCAGTATTCCATACACTTCAGCATTCCATACACTTCAATATTCCAAACACTTCAATATTCCATACACTTCAGTATTCCATGCACTTCAATATTCCATGCACTTCAGTATTCCATACACGTCAGTATTCCATGCACTTCAGTATTCCATATACTTAAATATTTCTTACACTTCAGTATTCCGGACACTTCAATACTGTGTACACTTCAATATTCTATGCACCTTAGCATATAGTACAGTTCAGTTTTCCATATAATTTAGTGGTCACTAAACTGCACTCTTCAATATTCCTCACACTTCAATATTCCAGACAGTTTAGTATTCCTTATTCTTCAACATTCCAAACACATTAGCATTTTGTAAACTGTAGTATTCTTTACACTTCAGTGATCCAAACCTATCAGTATTCCCTACAAGTCAGTAATCCGTACACTTCGCGAAATTCAGTATTCTGTACATTTCAGTTTTATATATGCTACAATATTCTTCACTAGTCCATATTCTTTAATAATACTGTGTAGCCTATACTTTAGTATTCCATGAACAATTAAATAATTCTATAAACTTCTGTTTTATGTGCACTATACTACTTTATATAATTCAGCATTCAGTATACATCACTCTCTGTAAAATTCAGTATTCCAGTTTCTTCACTGTTCCTTAGATTTCAGTAGTTTATTTTATATCTACTGAATCTACTGTCAAAATCCACTGAAAAATGGATAAATAAAATGCAGCTAGCTGGATGCATTTACATTTTTCTGTATACAGTGCAATTCCTTTAAGCAGACAGATATACACTATGAGTGAAATACAATCATGACTAAGTAGGAATGAGTGAGTGATGGAGGTTGTAAGGTTGCCAGACATTCATCCTATACTGTTCTTCCTTTTCGAGAGTGCTTCTTTGAGAAGGACATTCACTACACACCCTGACAAAGGGTTCGGCTACAAAGGATGGCCCACACTTAAAGTGACAGCCGCATTGAGGAACGGCCTTCATGTGGCATCTCTGGGGGAAAGTGACATTTAGTGGCACACCCAGAGAACTGTCAGCTATTTACCGCGCACGACTACGGGACTCATGCAGGCAGGCAGCCTATTGTAAATCACCGCCGACGGCATTGTGGGACACTCACATTTAGGCAGGCGCAAAATAAAAAAAAAACCCTCCTCGGGCACCTTTTGTCAGCGGCGTGACAGGACGGAGAGAGACTCCTGTCTCCTTCGTTAACTCGACAGACAGGAGAGGTCTCTCTGACTTTCAGCTCATTCGAGCGTTCACCTGCGTGCGATGAATTCTTCGTGTTACATCAATGGGGAGATTTAATGTAGAACAATATACACAGGACTCGGATTGAACTGTGCTGTCTTTTCAAGAGAAAACAGAGAGTTCATCAGAATCACAAGTTTGCACTTGACATTTAGAGCCTGCATCATTTCGGACAAAGTCTATAAAATATTCCAGCAGCTTGCTGCCAGCAATTCCGTATCATTACCTTCCTCCTCCGGAAGAGAAGCTCAGCCCTGCTGTGACACATGCCACTCAGGTGCTAGAGCTGCATTTTTCAAGCACAGCTGCAGGGTTCTTCAACATAATAACTAGGTTATTTTCTCCAACTATCCTCCTCCATACAGCGGCACACACACTGGAAAAGATAAGCAAGGCACTCGGCTTGTCAGTCACCAGATACATGATTGACACCAAATTCATTATCTAGTTGTTTTTTTTCTTCTTTCTTCAAAAAGTGTTGTTTATTTCTCATTCATCATTCAGAAGTCGACAAAAGTGTACAACTTTAAAAGCATGTTCCATACGCATATCATAAATCTATATCTATGCATATGTGAAATTTCCCCTTTCCCCTAGTGTATACTTGCACACTTTGACACTAGCAGGCATGCATACTAATATAATTGCATTCTTGCACACTTGTACACCAACAAACGTACTTACACATGTGTGTATTAGCAAAGTTGTATACTTGTGTACTTACATACGTATGACCATATTACCATATTTAATATGCATACCAGTATACTAATACATATTCTTGTAGCACACCTGCATGCCTGAATATTATCACACTTCACATAATACTTAAAGAAGTATGAAGTATAGGTAAACATCAGCTTGTTTATACATGTATATACTATATACTTTCAGAATATTATCACACGAGCATGTTTGCGTATTAATAAACACACTCACTAGCACACATATAGTAGCATAAGGGCACACTAGCACACGTGTACTTGCATGATTATGTACATACTAAAATATTAGCACGTACTTGTGTACTTCCACATTTGTTCACTACACATATTTAGTAGTATATTACACACTAGCACATTTACATGTTAATGATGCTGATTATTTTGACAGCTAGAAGACAGTGAGTGTCTCAATCAAGACATTATCTTCTTACAAACAAACCAACACACAGAGTTTTGTGTAAAAGGCGATGGTGATGTCGGCAGGCCAAAGCCCTTCGCTAATCTGTGATTGGATGCTGCTGATCCCAGGACTTATGAGACAGACGAAGTGTCACGGCAGTGAGGAGATTAGATAAGTAAAGTCCACTCGGGTTTATTTCAATTTAGTCTGATCGCTAGAGCGTTACAGAGGTCCCTAATGATGCAGGGGCGGGGGATGGGCGAGGGAGGGTAAGGGGTTACACTTAGAGAGAGAGAGAGAGAGAGAGAGAGAGAGAGAGAGAGAGAGAGAGAGAGAGAGAGAGAGAGAGAGAGAGGGAGAGAGATACACATACCCTCACCTCACCACATGTCACTTCTCATGGTCTCACACAACCTGGCTGATGTGGTTTCTGCTTTCTATAAACATACACAAAAGGATTCAAAGCTTCAGAGTTCAGAGTGTATGCTAGCATATTCTTTTATACAGGGAAAAAAAAATCATAAATGCAGGCTAGCATATGTACATCCTTGATTAGTGCTTAATAGGAAACTCACATGCTCACACATGCACTTGCATGATAACATGCACAGCCACTTGTGTTTACTTACTAGCACAACTAGCATTCTAGCATATTAGTGATCATGGAAGCTTACCAAAATGTATTTGCTAACTAGCACACTAACTAGACAGCTAACTAACTAACATACTCGTGGACTAGTACTAGTGTACATGCATACTAGTGCACATATTAGCATATTAACACTAACACTAAATATTAACACTACTGCTTCCCTTACATATTAGCACATTCCCATACTAGCGACCTTACACATTTACATAAAAGTATGTTGTACACTAGCACTCCTTACTTTTACAATGCTTAAAATTACATTCAAAAAAGAACCATTGAAGTTATATTACAAGAAAAATGTAAGCGTAACATAAATAAATTCATAAATAAGGAAACAAATATTTATCTTTACTTTTGTTTATTGCAGAAAGTATAAACAGTATAATATATGTGCATATTTCACAGAATGTACAGGAACTCGAGCCCTGATTATATTGAACATTAAGACTGAGTGCACTTGACTGTAAATAATAGTTGCTGTGTGTGTGTGTGTGTGTGTGTGTGTGTGTGTGTGTGTGTGTGTGTGTGTGTGTGTGTGTGTGTGTGTACAGCAGTAGCAGTATAATAGTGCTAAAAGGATTTGTACAGTGTGTTACGAAGCAAAATTACAGTTCGGAAGGAAAAACAAAATAAACAAAACAAAAAAATCTCTCTGCCTTGAAGCTCTTTAAGTGTTTTGAGCTTTATCCATGCTTTCACTTTATGTGAAAAGCAAGTGCACTACGCCACACTCCTGTCTCTGACAAGCACAGAATCATTTCAATAAAATCTCTAATTGCTATTTTCAAGACATTTAGAGAATTGTATTTTGTCCTTGGCCACCACAACACCTTCACTGCTGTGGGGAAAAAAGGTCCTGTAGAGAAATGATGAAGTCAGGGACATTACAGCACAGCTACAGAGCATTGGCAGAACATATATTGCTAGAATACAAGAACGCCTGCCTACTTGCACACTAAGATGCTAGCATACCTGCATATTGGCATAACTGAACACTAAAACAATACACTTGCATACTAACACATTTAAACACTAGTACACTAAAATATTTGCATACTTGCATACTAACACATTTAAACACTAGCACCCTAAGGTATTTGCATACTTGCATACTAACACACTTTCATACTACATCTTTAGTATTTACTAATTACAATTTAGCACAATTACTAGAAACATAGTAATAAAATAAAATAATAAAAATTTATAATATATAAATAATAAAAAAAAATATATATATATACTAACACATGTATACATGTATAATTGACTGATTGCACACATCCGTAGATGCATATTAGCATACAAGCCTGTATATCCGTATAAATACTTGCATTCATCCATACTTTGCACATAAGAAAGCTCTGAGTACGCGCATGCGCATTAGTGTACATAAAATAGAGGGACTCTGGGTGTTAATTAAGTCAGTGGTCGATATTTGACGCAAAACACCGCCTGGTGGTGAGAAACAGAACCGCAGGTGCTGTTGTGTCCCTGGACCACACGTTTATTTACTGCTTTAACGCACCCGAATCGTTGCCTCATTAATCCGTTTATGAAGTGAAAATGCGTGAAAAATTAGAGCAGGAGATACACAGCAGCAAGTGTCAAATGAATAAGATGTGCAGCAAGTGTCAAATGAATAAGAAAAGAGAAGCACTAATAAAAACAGAACTATTGAGCCAGTATTCGGGTACCTTAGTATTCAGTCTGCCACTGATTATTGTTATCATCTTTAATTACAGCATGACATCATGCTTTTTTCTTTCCAAAAGAGTCCATCGCTTCTTCACTTTATTTTCAAGGGTCATGGGAAAATGAAAAAAACACAATGAAGGATTTCCTGCAAAGTTGCTGGGACTCCTTCAATAAATGTCAAGCAAACAATTTCTTGCAATCATTTGTATATGATTTAGTCTACGATTATGTGGATAAATAATATCTATACATTCATACAGTACACCTTC
Organism: Tachysurus fulvidraco; assembly: GCF_022655615.1. NCBI lineage: Eukaryota > Metazoa > Chordata > Actinopteri > Siluriformes > Bagridae > Tachysurus > Tachysurus fulvidraco. The sequence goes on from NC_062539.1 coordinate 13,986,521, forward strand.
CTGTGTATGAGATGTTACTATAGAATATTAATATAATCCTGGGATTTTCTGTACACCCTGCATGAATTAATCAACATCGTCTGACCAATCAACCAATCATAAAAAAATCACTGTGGTGTAAATAGAAATAGAAATGCGTTTTGGTAGCTTTATTTTTATTAAGGAGGAAAAAAATTCCCAGTATGATTAAATCGAAACATGATTTACTTTTTAAAAACGTGACATTAAACTGGAATTATTAGGAAGATCTTTTCTGAGCTTTCCAAATTGTGCTGTAATGCAGATTAGATAAAAATCTCTTCTCTGCATGGATTTTCTGTTTATTCTATATAATACGAGATCCCTTATGACATAATAACTTAAAAACTAATAACATAATAATATAATAGTAACATAATATACATACATTGTTACATAATATATTTATGTATGTATATATTATCATATATTATAATAACATAAGTTATAACATAATAATAATAATATAGTAACATAATATACAAACATTGTTACATAATATATGTGTGTGTGTGTGTGTATATATATATATATATATATATATATATATATATATATATATATATATATATATATATATATATATATATATAAATATATAATGTGTATATAATAAGTAACAAAAAAATAAGTGTCACTTTCAGCTTCTCGTTCAGCTGAACACAAGTTACAGATAACAGGATCTACAGATAACCTCAGCTCTGAGAGGCAGCCATCTTGGACAGAACTTGTGTTGGTGCTCCACCTGATTCCTACTCAGCTCAGCATCAGCGTGCACGCCCCCGGTGTGGGTTTGATGTGCAGACTTCATTAAGAGCAATGACGAGGAGCCCAAGAGGAGCGACGCTTCACAACGATCCATCGGAGATGTTTCTACACCTGAAAGCTAGTTATAGACTTCCTGTGAAACTGTACTGGACCAAACCCTTTCTAAAATCAAAATAAATTACAATAACAGCCCGATATCACTTACGCACATGTAGTTAATCAGCTGAGAATTTTATGTGTGTTTTCATTTATATTGCAAGCTGCTAGGGAAAGAAAACTTATCTGCCAATTCATTGTATAAATGGCAGGTTTAAACCATATGACACATTTATCAATCGTTTAGACATTTAGCCACACCCACACAACTCCAAGACAAAATACTGACTAATTGTTGAAAGGGTGCAGAGTGAGTAATGCAGTAATGTAGTAATGCAGCTCAGCCATCGCAGCTGTCGGCTCCCACAGACCCACACACTAAGCCTTCTGTCTTGTATAGGGTGCCATTACTTTTGTTCTAAATAAAATGTTGAGGATATTTTGGTCACGAATGAGTGTCAAATTGAAATAATTAACTGATTTAAATATGACGTATAAACGCCGTATATTAGAATTGACTCGTTGATTAGAAGCAGTAAAATCCTACAGATTATTTTACGAAAATAAATCGGTTCGTATACAGAGCGATAACTGAAGCATGTTATTTCGCACTATTTGTTCATATCACAGTGACGTCGTATTTAAAAAATCTGGCTTCAAGAAGATTTGGCTACGAATGTGTATGATGCTGGTGGCTATATGTTTTAGCATCGTAGCTCTAGTAGAATAGTAAAGAAACCGGATTAGCTGTTTAATGGTGCTGTATGATATCTTTAAAGCCATAGTTCTCTAAAGGAGTCAGGCTTCTATTTTACAGAATGGTAGTGTTCTTGGTCCTCGTGAGTGTGTTTCTGCACTGTTCTGGTGCTATTGGTCTTGGTGATGACAGGATTTAGGGAGGAGCTATCCTGGCTGTGGTCATCTCGATGGTGATGATGATGGTGATGATGATGATGGTGGTGGTGATGATGGTGGTGGTGATGATGGTGGTGGTGGTGATTCTTGTTCGATGATTCTGTTGCATTTGTGTTCTGCTCCGTACTCCTTGTTGTGGTCACGTTGTTGCTAGTTATTTGAGTAGAGTTGAATTGCTGCAATTTAAAGAAAAAAAAACATTAATAGTATTTTAATAATGACACATCCTGGATGTTGCAGATGTTGCAAAGAGAGACATGTGCTTACCGTGCAGTTACAGATGTTTTGCAAGTACGTGGCTCTGATGGCCGCCTCCACGTACGGATAGTGCAGGAAGCTGTACGGCAGCACAATGTGAAACGTCAGACGGCCGCATCTACTCACGCAGAAAGAAAGAGGAAAAAGGTGGGAGTATTCAGAGGTATAAAGATGTTAGGCCTGGCTTTATGTAAATGATTGCCCACTATCATGCTCACACGCACTAAATCCAGTACATTTAGAAAGAACCTCGTTAAAAATTTCATGTGTACCGATCGTAAACTAAGAAGTCGTCTTTATCTCCCTGTAGCGTGTCCCAGACGTCGTCCTGCAGTGGGCCCTGTTGGTACACAGGGATTCCCTCTGCTGTTCGTTTCTTCAGCTCCCAATACATGGCCCTTGAAAAAGCGTCCTGTTCATTCACGATCAGAAATGCAACGCTGGTCAGGTTTCCCCGTACCAGCTTATCACGCAGGTCTCCCATCCTGTGATCAGGACATCATACTGTTACAAATCGGATTAAATCAACACAAGCACAGCAAGCGTTAATATTTATTAAAAGGTAAATCCTTGTTGTGATCAGTTCATTATCATTTACTCAAACTGTATAAACATCCAGTTTGTTCATACCTGCTTTCACTTCTTTTTGATACCAATGTTTAAACAATATGTGGAATATTTATTTCTGTATAAAGCTAAATCAGTAAAAAAGCATCCAACGTACAACAAACCTGCGTTTTATAACATGTATTATAACGGCAATAACAGTGAATAAATAAATAAAAGTACAGAACCTTTTATTTTATTTAAACCAAACTGCTAAAGTATGAGTTGAACTGCGATCAGATATTTGACGCAATTAAGGACAAATTATTAAATGATTACGTTTCTTACAATAATGCTACTGCTAGTTCAAAGAGTCTGTTGCCAAGTAATATTTTTTTATTTAGATTATGGCTACTTAATTATTTAAGAACATTTCTTGAATAAAATTTGTGCCTTTTTTATTCCTTTGGCTGATCCCTGTTCCAGTTCGCTGGATCAGCCAACAGTGCTGATTCGCTACAGTGGATCACGTGGTCCACATATTTGATTTGGCACAGGTTTTACGCCGGATACCCTTCCTGACGCAACCCTCCCGTCTTTATACGGGCTCGGGACCAGCACTGAGACTTAACCTTTCAGTGGCTAGGTTAGTGACCTGCCCGGGAAACGAACCCAGGCCGCGCCAATGAGAGTGCAGGATCCTGCCATTGGATCACCTGGGTGGTGCATATAAGATTATAAAAATATTGGAATATCATACTATAAAACTGGCTCATACATGATGTCATCAAACGTTTCCTATGAAAAATAGAACTTCTAGTCAGAATGGATGAAAATGATATAATAATCTGGATAATCTAAAGGGAAATACTTCAAATAATATAGACTTTAAACGTTAAAAACATGTTTAAACCCCTTTATGAGAGAATTTAGAAGTAAAACCTGGATGATGTATAATAATTATTCAACAACGATAATTTCTTTCAAAAATAATATGATAAAGACATCTAAGCTTTTAATCTTTCCATTTTTTAGCATCCATTTATCATAAAAGTGATTCATCTGCTAACCCCATGTTATTATCAATATGTCATATGAGTATAAATATAAATGGTGTATGTAGATTGAAACATTTAGTGTGCAGTATTAACAGCTAGTTTTAGTTTAGATCGTTTAGTTTAAACTCACTTAGCAGCCTGCGTGAGGCAGAAATGTCAGGTGGCTTTCAACAGTGCTACCACCACCACGTTTCCCAACAGCTCACTCATGGGAGAGCGGCCATCGATCTCCCAGTGCGGTGCGAGTTTACAGATGGTCGACTTGCTGCTGTCTCTCTCCACGAATAGCGTTGAAGCCCAGAGCAGGCCTGGGAGTGAGGCCAAGCACAGAGCCAACACCGCTTGCATGGCTCACGTCTCTGTCCCTTCCTTATGGAAGGATGTGAGCTTAAATCCCTTGACTTCTTCCCTACAAAACAGATACTTGAAAGCATGAAAGCATCTGCCAGATTAAAAATACAAAGATAAAAGCAGAAATATAAGTGCAATCAGCGATTTTACATGCTTATATTGTCTAAGAACAGAGTCAAACAGAGAGTTGAGCACATACCTCGGTTATCTCACTAGCTCTGTGTTTAGAAGAAAAACAAGTGGCGTCTGTTTACTCAGAGGTTTTTAAAACCTTGTCCAGGAGAAGCCCAACTCCCCTGAACAAACACAGTGAACCAATAGAGGAGGAGTTCAGGGGCCTCGTATTGTTACGACACCGGGATCCTGGATCTGAGCATATCTGTTTTCAATACTTCATCATGGTTATTGATCTAGTGAGAATTTTAGAAAAAGCAAAAACAAAACAAAACAAAAAACAGAGTAAAGATTAATTAAACTTTGTATTGCTCATCAAACGTGATGAAAATGTTCATGAGGAAGAAGCAGATTTGTCTTGAATGTTTGTTTTAGACGACGCTGTGACCATTTGTCACTGTTTGAGCTAAACATTTGCTAACCCCAATAGGTGGAAGGTTGTGAAAAACAACCGCCTACACAAAATCCCATGCGGGAGCCATACATTTCACTCAAATTCATATCACAGGTCAGTACAGTGTGATCAGTATGGTGTGATTAGTACAGTGTGATCAGTATGGTGTAATTAGTACAGTGAGATCAGTATGGTGTGATCAGTACCGTGAGATCAGTATGATGTGATCAGTACCGTGAGATCAGTATGGTGTGATCAGCATAATGTGATCAGTACAGTGTGATCAGCATGGTGTGATCAGAACAGAACAGTGAGATCAGCATAGTGTGATCAGTATAGTGAGATCAGTATGGTGTCATTAGTACAGTGAGATCAGTACAGTGTGATCAGTACAGTTTGATCAGTACAGTGTGATCAGTATGGTGTGATCAGTATGATGTGATCAGTACAGTGTGATCAGTATGATGTGATCAGTACAGTGTGATCAGTACAGTGTGATCAGTATGGTGTGATCAGTATGGTGTGATCAGTACCGTGAGATCAGTATGGTGTGATTAGTACAGTGTGATCAGTATGGTGTGATCAGTACCGTGAGATCAGTATGGTGTGATCAGTACCGTGAGATCAGTATGATGTGATCAGTACCGTGAGATCAGTATGGTGTGATCAGCATAATGTGATCAGTACAGTGTGATCAGCATGGTGTGATCAGAACAGAACAGTGAGATCAGCATAGTGTGATCAGTATAGTGAGATCAGTACAGTGAGATCAGCATGGTGTGATCAGTATAGTGAGATCAGTATGGTGTCATTAGTACAGTGAGATCAGTACAGTGTGATCAGTACAGTTTGATCAGTACAGTGTGATCAGTATGATGTGATCAGTACCGTGTGATCAGTATGATGTGATCAGTACAGTGTGATCAGTACAGTGTGATCAATATGGTGTGATCAGTATGGTGTGATCAGTATGGTGTGATCAGTACAGTGTGTTCAGCATGGTGTGATCAGTACAGTGTGATCAGTACAGTGTGATCAGTATGGTGTGATCAGTACAGTGTGATCAGTATGATGTGATCAGTATGGTGTGATCAGTATGATGTGATCAGTACAATGTGATCAGTATGATGTGATCAGTACAGTGTGATCAGTACAGTGTGATCAGTATGGTGTGATCAGTATGGTGTGATCAGTATGGTGTGATCAGTACCGTGTGATCAGTATGATGTGATCAGTACAGTGTGATCAGTACAGTGTGATCAGTACAGTGTGATCAGTATGGTGTGATCAGTATGATGTGATCAGTACAGTGTGATCAGTACAGTGTGATCAGTACAGTGTGATCAGTATGGTGTGATCAGTATAGTGTGATCAGTACCGTGTGATCAGTATGATGTGATCAGTACAGTGTGATCAGTATGATGTGATCAGCATGGTGTGATCAATATGATGTGATCAGAAAAGTGTGATCAGTAGGATGTGATCAGTATGATGTGATCAGTACAGTGTGATCAGTAGGATGTGATCAGTATGGTGTGATCAGTACAGTGTGATCAGTACGATGTGATCAGTACGATGTGATCAGTATAGTGTGATCAGTATGATGTGATCAGTACAGTGTCATCAGTACAGTGTGATCAGTATGATGTGATCAGTACCGTGTGATCAGTATGATGTGATCAGTACAGTGTGATCAGTATGATGTGATCAGTACAGTGTGATCAGTATGATGTGATCAGTACAGTGTGATCAGTACCGTGTGATCAGTACCGTGTGATCAGTACGATGTTATCAGTACGATGTTATCAGTACAGTGTGATCAGTACGGTGTGATCAGTACGGTGTGATCAGTATGATGTGATCAGTACAGTGTGATCAGTACAGTGTGATCAGTATGTTGTGATCAGTATGATGTGATCAGTATGGTGTGATCAGTATGATGTGATCAGAAAAGTGTGATCAGTATGGTGTGATCAGTATGGTGGGATCAGTACGGTGTGATCAGTATGGTGTGATCAGTACGGTGTGATCAGTATGGTGTGATTAGTATGATATAATCAGAAAAGTGTGATCAGTAGGATGTGATTAGTATGGTGTGATCAGTACAGTGTGATCAGTAGGATGTGGTCAGTATGGTGTGATCAGTATGATGTGATCAGAAAAGTGTGATCAGTATGATGTGATCAGTACAGTGTGATCAGTACAGTGTGATCAGTACAGTGTGAGCAGTACAGTGTGATCAGTACAGTGTGATCAGTATGGTGTGATCAGTATGGTGTGATTAGTACAGTGTGATCAGTACAGTGTGATCAGTATGGTGTGAGCAGTATGATGTGATCAGTATGATGTGATCAGTATGATGTGAGCAGTACAGTGTGATCAGTACAGTGTGATCAGTATGATGTGATCAGTATGGTGTGATTAGTACAGTGTGAGCAGTATGATGTGATCAGTATGGTGTGATCAGTATGGTGTGATTAGTACAGTGTGAGCAGTATGATGTGATCAGTATGGTGTGATCAGTACAGTGTGATCAGTATGATGTGATCAGTGTAGTGTGATCAGTATGATGTGATCAGTACAGTGTGATCAGTACCGTGTGATCAGTACAGTGTGATCAGTATGGTGTGATCAGTATGATGTGATCAGTACAGTGTGATCAGTATGATGTGATCAGTACAGTGTGATCAGTATGGTGTGATCAGTACAGTGTGATCAGTATGGTGTGATCAGTATGATGTGATCAGTACAGTGTGATCAGTACGGTGTGATCATTACAGTGAGATCAGTACGATGTGATCAGTACAGTGTGATCAGTACGATGTGATCAGTACAGTGTGATCAGTATGATGTGATCAGTATGATGTGATCAGTACAGTGTGATCAGTATAGTGTGATCAGTATGATGTGATCAGAACAGAGTGATCAGTACAGTGTGATCAGTATGGTGTGATTAGTACAGTGTGATCAGTATGGTGTGATCAGTACAGTGTGATCAGTATGGTGTGATCAGTACCGTGAGATCAGTATGGTGTGATCAGTACCGTGAGATCAGTATGATGTGATCAGTACCGTGAGATCAGTATGGTGTGATCAGCATAATGTGATCAGTACAGTGTGATCAGCATGGTGTGATCAGAACAGAACAGTGAGATCAGCATAGTGTGATCAGTATAGTGAGATCAGTACAGTGAGATCAGCATGGTGTGATCAGTATAGTGAGATCAGTATGGTGTCATTAGTACAGTGAGATCAGTACAGTGTGATCAGTACAGTTTGATCAGTACAGTGTGATCAGTATGGTGTGATCAGTATGATGTGATCAGTACAGTTTGATCAGTACAGTGTGATCAGTATGATGTGATCAGTATGGTGTGATCAGTACAGTGTGATCAGCATAGTGAGATCGGTACAGTGAAATTGGTGCTATCAGTACAGTGAGATCAGTAATCAATTTGATCAGTATGATCAATATAGTGCTCGGTACAGTGAGATAACTGATCAGTACAGTGAGATCAGTATTGTGATCAGTACAATGTGATCAGAACAGTGAGTAAAAAAAAGTGAAGAGCAAGATAATGGTGATAGGCAATAATTATGGAGCAAGGTTATTTCTAATTTTTTTATTTATATTACTATTTCTAATAGTTATTTCTAATATTTTAATGTGTGCAACCGCATTTTGATTAACCATGTTATTTATATCTCTGCTCTGCATCCCACAACGCTTCTTTCCATTTCTCCTACAAGATTAATCAAGCTCCCGCTCTGCCACTACACTGTTTTTGTTTATACCCCTTTACTACTACAGAAACAGTGCCATAAGTTACGTCTGTGAGAACCTCGTATTCGTTTTATTTACAAATTTAAAAAACGACATCATATTTTTGATCCACATAGAGTTACATTTGAAGATGTTTTAGCTTTTTTTCTGACTCTTACAAAATGCTGACACTGGAGATTACTTCCAAAGACGTCAAATAAAAAACTTCTTACAGAACACTTTGGATTATGTTGAGCTTTAGCCGTAAGTCCCAATTAACGAGCTATTACTATAGTTACAATAAGAATGCACGCATTTATAATAAATAAACCTATGGTTTATGGTTTATGATGTGCAGCTATGCTAACCAGCAGAGTTGCTGTACTATAAAATTAATCACCACCTTTTGAGCAATCGGAGTCTGTAAAACTGGGCAATCAGAGTCAGCTGTGGTATAATAAATAAATAATTACAGGAGGACACTGAAAAAAATAAATTTACAAATGTAATGTTCTGCCAAGGCCTGTGTGCTGATATGTGAAGTTTCAATCAAAAATATAAAAACACACACAAACAACAAGCCAGTCTCATGTCATCATTCCAATCAGTCCTTCGTCACTTGTCGCATTTTCATCAGGACTGTCGCAGGCAGTGATGATCCCCAGCCCGAGTTCTGCTAGGTCTTCCTGCATGCTTGCGCTCATAATCATTTTGGGTTCAAGTCGGTTACATAGAGTCCGGTACGAGGGCAGCGGGTATCCGAGCTCTCGCAGAAACTCGTATCCCTTGACTCCGACTGCGCAGCGGATCTTCCGGGCGGTCAGGACAGTGTCATGGGACCAGACGGCGCGGCGTGATCGCTTGGTTAGGGTCAGAGCTCGGATCTGGTCCTCAAACAGGAACATCTGCAGTCCTTTTTCCATCCTGCTGAGCCTGTGCAAACGCTTCTTCATCTCCTCCACCTGTGAAAACGGATTTAGAAACAAAAGCAGGAATGATTACTGGACCATCATGCAATCAGAGCTGTATGTGAATCGTTATGGCATACAAACGAGGTGATATTTAAAAATCGTTTTTTAAACCGTAGCCGATCTGACCTCTCTCTGCAGCCTGGCCGTGTGCTGCTGCTGCTGCTCCAGCTGGGTTTTATAGTGCTGACACAAAGAACATGGTCGCTCTTCCTCTGCTCTCTGAAGCTCGTCTTCCTCAAACTCTGCTCGTGGCTGCCGGCGAGCGTAACCATGATCCCCGAACTTTAAATCTTTCTCTGCTGTATTCAACATTACAGCATTACAGTTCAAAGTACAGAGTGTGAGATATTTTCTTAACGTTGACTTATTTATTGTAACTGTCATAACTGCTGGTTTAAATATCGTAATCAGGTGCTGCAATATATATGAGATTTATACATTCAATTTCTATTATTTTCTTATTCCCTCATACACCTGTGCAAAAGCAGCCTTTTTACCTGGGTCAGGTTTCAGTGGCAGGGTGGAGTGCATGTGTTGGGTGATGGGCGATGGCGGGTTTGGTACGTTGAACAGTGTGGGAACTGCGTTGGGTTTCAGTTTCCTTCCTCCTGTCGGTGACCTGGCAATCTCCTCAAACTGACTTTCCTCAAAATGATCCTGCAAACAATCAAGGAAAGATTAATTCTAGACAGGACAGAGTAAGCATAACTATGAAAGCTAGATATAATATTAGCCTAGAATAAACGTCTCCAGTGCAGCCATCTTGGATCGACTTGCGTTGAATTTAGTGAGATTCTGAGAAATGCAAAGATTTATTCAGGGTGAGCTTGGATTCATAGGTGATATTTATTTGACTTAACACATCTTATATGTTCAATGATCAAAATCAGTTAGCATTAAATCTGATAAATTAAAAACATTTAAAATGCATTAAATGTACTGTATATTTGTATTTCATAACTCATACAATGTATGAAATTTATTACGCAAATTTCTTTAAAAAAAAACAAAACAAAAACCGTTAAATATATATTGTGTTACGGTCGATTAATCAACGCACACACTTATCCTTGTAATAGACATGCATTAGCTTATGTGCTAATCTGGTCCTTTCCAATATGGCGGACGAGTTGACGTATTGCACCATCTACTTTTTTTGCTCTCGACTGGAAAACATTTCTAGCTGTTCATGGTTCCACTTGCCTGGCAGAGTCTGGAGCACGGGGTTGGCACGAAGTCTCGTCGACAGTTTATCAGCCACTTTCTCATCCGAATCGGATCCTTTGGAAAACGGAAAAGTTGTTTTCCGATGGTTGTAGAATTGGAGCAATTCGGAGCAGAACATCCACCCATTGTTTTAGCCAAATTAGCTTAGCTTTATTCCCAGTCTACCCGTTTTCATGCAAATCCCATCCTCCTGCGCTAGGATTGGTGGGTAGTACTGTGAACCGTTGTCTGATTGGCAGACAATGTAGGTCAATGTATTCTAGCCAATCACATCGAACGTCGCATAAACGGTTAGGAAAAAAATAAATAAAGGTTAGCAACAATTAGCTAATAACACCCTGATACGTCGTTAGATAACTATATTTTGCATGTCAAGCATATCATCATTTGAATAAAAGAACTTAAAGCTTGTTGAAGTTAATAACACGCATTACAAACTCATGTCAGATTCTATATATTCCTAAACAAGACAAATATTCCCTGGCAAAGAAGTGAAAAACTGAGTTTCTTTGAGCCAAAATGGCGCCTGTGTTGTCCACAGCAGGCTACGTTAATAACGTCTTGCTGTTAGTTGTTCATATTATTGCCTGAAGATTTTTTTTATGACGGAAGACATAATCGTACATAATTATCCACATTACCAAATAAGTCTTCATTACGGTTTTACTGTCATCGTTCATATTTACTAATATATTTAAAAAATGTTTGTTTAAAAAGCGCAGGCAGTAACTCAGTCACCTTTTTAAGGACCCCAGGGCAAAACTCAAATTTCGTCCAATTCCCTACACACAAGTGCGCTATTTATTTAATAAACACTATGTTTTTACGCCCTAAGTAGGGCACTTTATAGTCAAAGTGATGGAGATTTAAACACGACCAAACAAAAGATACTCACATGGAGAGAAAGTCACGCATGGAAGCGGTTATTATTTATTTTGGATAGAAAACGCCTTGTTATTTTATTCGTTAAAACTCTAAAAACAACAATTAAGTGTAAAAGAAGTCATTATAATCCTAATAAGCGTGTTTGGGAAAATGCAGACACAACAAACACGTCAGAGGCTAGCATGTAAACATTGATATTCTAGAAAACAGTAAAAGACTTATTAAAAAAAAAATCATAATAAAAATAGGGCTTAAAAATAAGTCAGGTTTAATGTCAGTATATATATATATACCCCACTATAGTTGTTATTTTGATTAGTATTAATAGGCAGTAAATGATGAGCTCCTCGTTGGTTGTGCCTGTTATTGATGTTCAGAGTAATAACTTTAAAGAGTTATGGCCTGCTATGGTGCTCGCTTTTAAAACATCCTCGTTTATCGCCCTGGACACGGTGAGCCTTTAAACACTCATTAAACAAACACACTCACTTTATTTTAATTACATTTCCCTTGTCTAACCACTGTTTTGTTGATGTTTTTAGGAGCTCAGTGGCCTTGGAGCGAGAAAAGCTCTTCTAGCAGAGTGAGTATTAAAAACGCAGTAGTGAAATAAATCCTCATTGTGTTTCTACAACTAAAAAAATCCTCTATTTTCTAAGATCCATTTGTTTCGAACGCACTTGGTGATATTGCTGTGTAATGCTGTTTGGTTTTAGAGCTTCTGTATACATTTTTTCCGGCCCGGATATTAGCCCCGCCCCTTGTCTATTATACAAGTTCTAATAATTAAGTTCTAATAATTAAGTTTGATTCAAATGTATTTCTATGGCTTTTTTTAAACAATGGATGTTGTCTCAATGCAGCTTTACGGAACATAAACATATAACAAAAAGTTTAAGATTAATATTAGATATATAAATGTGTATGTATTTATCCCTAATGACCAAGTCTGAGGTGACTGTGGTGAGGAAAAACTCCCTTTAATGGTAAAGGAAGAAACCTTGAGAGGAACCAGACTCAAAGGGGAACCTCATCCTCATATGGGTGACACTGGAGGGTGTGATTATAAATATACAGTCTGATAAATGCTGTATTGATGAGGAGATTGTTGTCCTCAAAGAACACATGGAGTTGCATTTCCTCTTAGTATAGAAGAGTCCAACTGGAGCTGGTACATCTCTAGATGCCTCAGCATCCTCACGGCCTTCATGGCACGGAAAACAGTCGGACCTGGTACAATTTCTGGATGCCTCAGGATGGTTAGAAAGAGAGAAGCAGCGGAGAGGAATTAACAGAGCTGCTGTTCATAATATTACCAAGCATTACCATTACGCTTGAATAAAGAGAGAAGTTTTTAATCTACATTTAAACTGGGAAAGTGTGTCTAAGCCCCAAACACCATCAGGAAGACTATTCCAAAGTTTTAGAGATAATTACCAAAACACACTACCGCCTTTATTGCTTATAGTAATTTAGGAATAGTAATTATAGTAATTTATAATAGTAATAGAAGGGTATTAATAAACGCTTTTAAAAGCTCTAAAGACAGCATATGTGATAGAAGAATAGAAAATGAATATTTATTTCTATATTTACACAATTTATCCTTAAACATGGTCATTGTGATGTTGACTTGTGTTAGACAATATCTGATTCGTTTTTTTCCCTCTACTGTAGGTCGATCGAGGATCGTTATAAAGCGATATGCCATGCAGCCCGGACTCGCTCTGTTCTGTCTCTGGGACTCGCCTGTTACAAGAAACTGGATGATAAAGTAAGTGTTTTATCTTTAAAAACTGTTCAGTTGCCACTGTTCTGGTTAACTCTGAGTGTCCCAACTCTGCGCCTGCAGGTGGACAGGACGTATCAGGTTCAGGTGTACAACCTGACGCTGCTGTGTGCGGAGGAATACGTCATCGAGCCGCAGTCGGTGAAGTTCCTCGTTCAGCACGGCTTCGATTTCAACAAGCAGTACGCTCAGGGCGTCCCCTACGACAAGGGCAACGATAAGGCGAGTGTTGTAGTCCTGCGCTTGGGATGCATTTTTTTATGCCTTTTTATACCACAGTGATTTGTCATTTAATTTATTAAAGGACAGAATAAGGAATGTTTTTTATCCATTTATAGATACATTTAATATTGTGGAACATTTGCATGACAAGTTCGGGCTTCTCACTTATGAGAGAGCTAGCTGGACAGACAGGGCCTTTTTACACCTGGTCACTTCGTGTGTTTCCTCTGATCCGATAGCTATCTGATTTGTTAAAACTGTTCCATTTACATCAGGCCACATAAATGCGTCTTGGCGAATCGGACATCAATCCGATCTTTCTACTCTCGCCCGATATGCAAATATATTTTAACTTATTTCCAGGGTAATTGAAATGGAACACGCTTTGGTGTATGCGGTTGCTACAAAAAACAGCATTTACTGTTTACTGCATTTTCGAGTCACCTGGGTGAAAGATCGGAGCCAGCGCTGGTGGGAAAACGTTTGTTTCTGGCGCGATGCACAACTCGCGAGTCACTTGCGAGTGACGTACTTCCGTTTGGCAGGAGTATCGCGCTGACGTATGTGGCTTGAACAACCACATTCATTTACACCTGTCCAGTTTCATCTCAAACGCGTCCCAGACCACCTCCTGAAGTGGTTTGAGCGATCGGATTTATATCCATCTCGAAACCGTTTCGGAGGGTGTTTACACCATCGGATAGCTATCGGATCACAGAAAACGCATGAAGTGACCAGGTGTAAAAAGCCCCACAGACAGACAAACCTAGCTTGAGTGATAGAGTATGCCAGCGAGAGATGGAGTTAGAGACACAGTCAGATGGGGAGGAGCTAGAGAGATATGAAGACTAAGAGATAGACAGAGCGGGAGACAGACAAACATAGATTGAGAAACAAAAAATTCATTAAACTCAGATTTTCCCAGTTGGTCATTTCGTTCAAATATAAGAAATGAGAGAGTACTTTTTTGTCTGAGATACTTAAACTTTGTGCACGTGTGTGTATGTTAGGGTGGAGAAGCTCAGGGTGTCAACATGCGTACGTTGTTCGTGGAGCTCCTGAGAGCCAACAAGCCTCTGGTGCTCCATAACGGCCTGATCGACCTGATCTTCCTGTATCAGTGCTTCTACGCTCAGCTACCCGACAAACTGGGAACCTTCACAGCCGACCTGTCGCAGATGTTCCCCGCCGGCATCTACGACACCAAATACGCCACAGAGTACGAGCTGCGCTTCACGGCATCCTACCTAGAGTACGCATATAAGAAGTGGTATGTTCAGACATGAATAAATAAACACACACCAAAAAAAAAAAAATCTCACAGGTGCATTTAAAGTAGTCTGTAAAGCAGAAAATAAACCCAGTATATTAATTCTAAGCAGTAAATGAATACAAATTCACAATTCATTTAAAGAGCTATTTTACAAGGTTTCATCAGGAAGAGTTTTAGAGTTTCTGTCATATATTAATGTAAAAAAAATCATTTAAGTTGTCTATATTTGTCTATATTTATTTCTCTGTGATTTTAGGTTATTTTAGTTCTTATTAACCGTTCTTGCCATGAAGATAGCCTCAGTAGCTGACATGGCAGTAAATTATAGCAACTAACTAACTAACAACAAATTCACTGTAATGAAAATGAATTCTTGAGCAATAAACAGAAAAATCAATAATGCAGTAATAAAACATTAAAACAAATCAAATAATTTGCCTTTTGCACTATTATACTTGAAGAATTGTGAAAAAATACTTGAGAGAAAAATTATAAATGAGGTCTGGATCGTAACAAATAAATAAAGTAATGCAATTTCTGTATAATACAATAATTGAAGCAAAACTCTGAGGAAATGTCATCATGGAGGATGGGGATGTTCTGGAACTGCAGGGGGTTTGTGAAGTAGATTGTGAGCCGTATGCGTTTTGTGTATTCAGTAAACTGGACAACAGCAGATCCATCGCGGCTGCTCAGGACGGACCTCACGTCTTCCTGGAGTTTTGTAATTACACGGGCAGCATGCAGAGCTACGTGGACTACAGGCCTTGCACCGACTGCCACGGCTGTGACGGACCTCTGAACGTCTGCGTTCAGTTCTCGGTAAGTTCCTCTCAGTTCTTATTCGATCCTTATAGTTACACTTCATGTTGCGAACCATCTATGAAACAAGATTGGTTCCTTCACTAGCCTCAAAAACACCCAGCTTGTGCTTGGCTGCTAGGATTGCAGCAGCCACTAGATGTCGCCCTTTTCAAAAGAAGTTGTTTCACCGGGGCTAAGCTGAAAAGTATCAGAAGGTCCAGCCATTTTGCTTCCATGGCAACAACCTAATTAAATCACAGTACTTCTCAGGCTTAATGCATTCCTTTGTATGGAATCTAATGAATGGGTTAAGATTTAAAGTGTTTATTTCGATGTACAAATAAATAATTGATTTAAACTGTACAGATTTAAGGAGACAAAGTTTTCCAAAATCCTGTTCGTGCGTACACTACGTTTCCTGTGTAAAATGCTCCTCTTTGTATTTCCTGAAGTCGTTGTTTGTTACGGCAGGCTTACGGATGGTGCCCCAGCGGCTCAAACTGCCCCATGTCCCACGACACAGACCTCATCATCCGGCAAGACGAGAAATGCAAAGAGGACAAGCGGCAGAAAAGGAAGCGCAGGAAGAAGAAGAAAGCTGCAAAGCAGGAGGGAGAAGAGGAGAACGATGAGATGCCACTGGATAAGAAAGCTCACATGGAGGATGAGGATGGCAAAAAGGTTCTAGGGACATTTACGGCTCACGGAGAAGAGAAGCCAAGCGACGTAGCTTCAGCTGCAGAGTCTCACACTGAACCCGGAAAGAACGAATGCGACACCCCTCAAATGCACGAAGCAACACCTGATGCTAGAAACCAGGGTCCTAAACCCAGCGAGAGGAAGGCAGAAGGAGGAACGCACCGAGCCGGCTTCGACGCTTTCATGACCGGATACATTTTCGCCTTCGCGACCATCCAGAATGACGAGGGACCCGAATCCTGGATTCCTGTCTGCGCCAACAAGCTGTATCTGAGCGGCAAGAGCGTGCCCCTTCACGTAGCAAAGAGCACCTTCTCTAAGTCCTCCAGAGCTCACGTCACCAAGATGGAGTACGTCTGGAGAAAACGCTTGCCCAAAGCAGACGGGAACTCGTGACGGAAACGTGCTTTTGTGATCAATTCTGTATGTTTTGGTAATAAAGCTTTTGATTTCATATAAAAACGTGAACCGTTTCTTGCTTAGCTTTTCATGCAGCACAGGTTTCTACAGGTTTCACACATTTTGTGGAGCATTTATATTTAACCCCTTCCCATTTACTGTGATGCATTGAAGGGGTGTGACCAAGCAGACAGCTGCAAAGTAGTGAGCTTTTATCTTATACAAAAGTTTCATACAGAAAGTCACTGGAAAGTTATCACAAAGAAAACGCACACGTTGCATCCGGAATAATTGCCTCAGGTTTAAACGACACAAAAGCAAATCATTTATTATTCTTTTTAAACAACTGAATATACATACATGCACTTGACCCTTAAAAAAAACAACAACAAAAAAAAACAACTTTAAGCCATAAACAAAATAAAGAAGGTCCTGATCTGTCTTTGGTAGAAATTATACATCTCTGAACATCAGTTACAAACCTGTACGATGAGTAAAACAGCCAGGACGAAACACGTCGAGACGCCAAGACACTTTTTTTTTTTTTTTTTTAATGTTTGTGCTCATCGAAGTGTATTAATAATAAGCTTTACACAGTTGACCAGCAGGGAAAGTAAGACATAGTAAAACTTTTTTTTTCTTCCTTATAAATATCAAAATAGAGCTTCTCTCTATATTACTATAAAACTAGTCTGCTTCGGTTAGACTTATTGCATAGAAATGTAGTGACGTATCCAACAAAACAACATTAAAAGATTATTAACCCATTGAGTTCCTCGATTCAAGTGCAAGATACACATTTTTAAGTAGTTACAGACATGGACGCTGTTTATTAGGGTAAGCGTTTTATCTGTGCAGGAGTAACACTCGTTTGAACCCAGGTGAACTGCGCATACGGAATGTTTATCTCTTCCAGCGATCAGGTGTGCTAATTAAGAGAGATGCATACAGTGCAAAATTATGTGAATAGCTGTAATAATGTTTAAATACCTGAAAAAAAAACACAAAATCACAATTCTGCTATTTGTATCTTTTACGATTCCCAAAAATATCGATTTCGAGTCACAGAAAGTGTTTTGTCAGATTAAGATAAACATAGTGCTCGTAAAAATACATTCATTTGATCTCCGTCTGTGTGAGCGCTGTTTATTATTTTCAGTTAACGATCTGGTTCAAAACGCCTGCTGTGTTAAGTGTTAAATAACGCGATGATGTGCGTCTTCTCAGATGTCGCACCGGGACAGTAGGTCAGGTGACGCAGATGCGCGGCAGGGAGCGAGAACAATGGAGCACAGTTCCTGGGGTTCGGCCGGAGTGCTCAGAGGGAGCGGGTTCCTGCCGGTCAGGGAGAACAAGCTGGATGCTTTCTCTTCATCTTCGGCTTCCATGTCCTCTCCGTTTCCGTTGGGCAGCTGGTATCGCTCCTTGTCATTGTCATCATCGGCGCTGCCTCTGCTACTCGAGCAGTCCATGGCTTCCTCTGTCTCAGCCGAGCTCTCATCCAACTCCGCCCTTGTTTTGGAAGTCTCTCTGGGTCTGTATGGTGGGATCTCGGGCACGGCGTATTTCTTCGCCCAGCCACTGAGCGCTTTCGGCCGAATGTCTCCGCCCTCACTTCTGGCTGCACTGAAGGCTTCACACAGCGCCTGCTGTGGAGACACGGGCAGGGAGTGGCACTGTCGTCCTGGCAGCAGCCACAGTTCAGGCCACGAGCTGCCGGCATTGCTCTGAGGCTGGTACGAACTCATGCTGCCTCGTGGCGAGTGCAAGTCAAACATTAGTGAGAACACCGACTTGCTGGGCACGTCAAAGAACTTAATCTTACCACCCTTGAGGTCCTCACGAGCGCTGAAAGGGTTGACCTTGGCGATTCCTCGTGGTCCGGGGTTGTAGTAAGGGTCCTGGACGTTGACCTTGCGGCCTGGTTTGCGCGAAAAGATATCTGACTGGCTGCGTGAGAGCCAGATGTTGCGTCGTGGACGAGGAGACTTGGGTGGGATCTTATCGTCCTGTAAACCCAGAGGATTCAGCCGCTTTATACCCTGAAACTTATCACCTAAACAGAGACACAGAGAGAATTCACATGCTGAATTATTTCACATATATATATATATATATAATGAAGTTCTGAAATCAAAATGTGTTACTTTATTACATGTATTTCAACAACAAAAGGAAAAGTTCTAGCATTTTCAAGTTCCTCAAAAGTGAAAGGGTGGATTAAAGATTTAATTTAAATGACAAAACATGCCCTAACATCTACATTTATAACCTAATCCACTGCTAAACTATAAAGAATGATTACAAACTTATATATTTATGTTTTTCCTGAACCAGGGGTGTCCAACTAGGTTATTGAAAACCTCCCTTTTTTCCCGGTGACTTTAAAGTCTTTCACCACCTGGGGGCGCCACGACACACTAATCCGTGGGCTCTTCAGGCTAGAACTAAAGGTAAGAGCACACCAGGGGATTGTATGGAGCTCTAGGCAGATGTTATGCTATGTGTGGAATTACAAACATCACACCGTCATTCAGCCTTGTTTGGAATAATGCTAAAAAGCCAAGCAGATGTTCTTCGCTGAAAGCTTATTGGAGGAGCAGAACCAAAATAACAACAACAAAAAACTAGGGGCTGCTGCTCAGGTGGTGAAACGTTCCTGTCCAGAAATAGAAGAAGAGTGAAGGGATGCTGAATGATTGATGGGATGCCCGGTGAGAGAGCTGGCCCTCCCTCGCTTCCTGGATTAGCTGCCAAAGGAAATTGGAGAGCAGGGTAGTAAAAACGAGAGTGTAACTGGAGCTGGCGTGCGAGCAGACAGCTTGCTTTAGAGAAAACACAGCAGGCTGCGATGTCCTGATGAACAATGTGTGGGGGTCAGGAGGAGGTGTGTCAGG
This sequence comes from Tachysurus fulvidraco, assembly GCF_022655615.1. Lineage (NCBI taxonomy): Eukaryota > Metazoa > Chordata > Actinopteri > Siluriformes > Bagridae > Tachysurus > Tachysurus fulvidraco. The sequence continues at coordinate 14,006,028 of NC_062539.1, forward strand.
TGGAGGACCAGGTCTTGCGTGTTTTACAGCTTCCAAGGAAACGTCCAAAGTATGACGAGCTGTTCGAAGGAACGCGGCTGTTGGATTGTGGACCGTCTGTTTTGTTTATTAGTCATGACTGACTTCTGATGAATCGTTTATCTTATCAAAACCTGTTAATGAGGATCCTAATGTTGCACTTGGTTGGTTACACACCTTTAGCGATGCTCTTTTTATCCATCTCGGCTTGTATATGGATCCTCTCCCTTTCTCCATCTTCAGCTTTTAGACGCCGCTGGATGTCCTCCAGCCTTTTGACGATATCCGGGAACGAAGGCCTGAGTTTTGGGTCCATCTGCAACCCAATATACACAGAATTCTAGAAATCGGTGTATGCTATTCTCGCTATCTAGAGACAGTGAAGAGAGAAGCTCGAGGTGAGATGAAGATGAAGCGTTAAGTCACAGCACTTACGTTGCAGCTGTTAAAGGCGAGCTGCAGGAAGTCAGGAGGACAGTCACCAACCATGTGCTGGAACGCGTGATAATCCAAGCCAAAGTTCTGCCAAAGTGAACACACACACACACACACACACACACACACACACACACACACACACACACACACACACACACAGTTTTACACAAGTCTATATTTAAATTGCTGTTTAAACCTGATTCTGATGCATGAATGCAGGTTTATAGATTGAGTTTATAGATCTGGACTGGAAGGTTCTGTCTAAATCGTTCTATTTATTTATCACTTGACTGCACACAGGAGGAGTTATCTGTGTTCAGGAAGTTAAACAGGACTTCCACATTTCTTGGCAGCATACAGTTTTGATTGACCGTTATCTCTCAGGTGAGAGTGATTTATCTGTGAGAGCACAGGACTGACTTCGGTGCGAGGCAGGTAGTCGGGGTCGGCCTGGATCCTGGCGATGATCTCACACAGGATGATGCCATAGGAGAAAACGTCGGCCTGGAGACAGACGCAGAGAAACGTTCGCATTATTTAGTATAAATCGAGGTGGTTTGTGTCTGGTTGTGTACAGAACTGTAATGGCAGGTGTTCTGGATCTCGCCGCCTCACCTTTTCGTTGTACGGTTCGTCTCGCAGAACTTCCGGAGCCATCCAGAATGGAGAACCTACGACTGACAGCTTCTCGCCATCGACCCTGCGGACACACGAGCGAGAGATTCTCAAACGAGTTCACGCATGTTCCACAAAGAACCCCGTGGGGTGAAAGGGAGGTCTTTGATCATGTTAATGTGAGTGGAGTAGTGTGTGTGTGTGTGTGTGTGTGTGTGTGTGTGTGGGAGTAAGTGCGTGTGTGTGTGTGTGGGAGTAAGTGCGTGTGTGTGTGTGTGGGAGTGAGAGAGAGAGATCTTTTTTAGCTGCTTTGGTATTATTAGCTCTGATATTAGTTCACTTCTGAACGCTATGTTCTGCCAGATCAGATGCCCTTACAAACCCCATGATGCATACACTCACCCACCCACAGACACACACACCCACACACACACTCCTCGCTTTATCTTTAGTTATTAAACACGTTACAGTTGTTTGCACGTTAATACTGGTGCTGATCACAACACAAATCGCAGATTAGCCAGGTGTGGAACTAAAGGTGTTTCTGTCATGTCTTGGAGGGGACACACACACACAGACACACACAGACACACACAGACACACACAGACACACACAGACACACACAGACACACACAGACACACAGACACACAGACACACAGACACACAGACACAGAGACACAGAGACACACACACACACAGGGTAACTTACTCATGACTGGGGATTTTTTCTGCAAGCCCGAAATCTCCAACAATGCCGGTGTAACTGTTTTCATCTGATTTGATCAGGCAGTTCTGCAAAAAAACACACACAGTATACTTATGCACTGCCAAAATTTATTGCATAAGTGGCACTTTAAATCTTTGGGTAAAAAAAAAAAAATGGAGAAAAGTTTTGGCACCCTTCGCAATAACCACGTTCACCTACTACTTCTATTTCATAATCGATTACGACTGACTCAGTCATTAGGGCAGAAAAGCAAAGTGTTTCTGCCTCATTAGCAATGTGGCCAGTTAAATTAGTCAGAAATTAGTCTGAGAATTATTCACGCTGAAGAGAAACGATCGTCAGTGTTTACATTCCCTCAGAAGGTCACATGTACAAACGCGAGCGCTGCTTGCGGTTTGGTACTGGATTCCTCTGGTTAAGTAAGCGGTTCTGCAGCATGCATTGATCCATGTAGATAAACAGATCTTTACAATTCCAGACATTACAGGGACTGAAGATACGGTGAACTGGTTAGCTTTAGAAAGGAATGCATATTGTGTCTGATTTCCTTTTTTTTTTTTTTTTTAATGAATGATACCAGTGCGACAAAATTAGCCGTGCTCTCTGGGTAGGCGGAGCATCACCTTAGCCAATCAGAGCGTTCATCGTAGTGTAACGACGCTCCTGTGATGCTGCTGTTTCGAAAAACTTGAACGTGAGACGTGTGTCAGAAGCGCGAGCGTTACCGTGGCTTTCGTTACCTTAGAGGTGAGGTCTCTGTGAAAGATGCCCTTGGAGTGCAGGTAGGCCAGACCCATGGCGATATCTGACGCCAGTTTGACCCGTGTGGTCCAGCTCAGGAACTTGTTGCTGTCCAGCAGCTGCTCCAAGTTTCCGCCGTTGATGTACTGCAAAAAAACAACACATGACAGGTTCAGGCAAATGACCATGAGGAAACCTGTATACTAGGAATCGACTCAGTACAAGAAATTACAGCAGCGTTCTTATTTTTCTGTCATCAGGCCCATATTTTTACTGAGGGAAAAGTAAAAAAAAATAAAATAAAATAAATTCATATGATCTACAGGGGTATTTCAACTTTTGCATTTTCTTTCTATTTTTAACAAATACTTTTTGTTATTATACATGATACTACTTTCCCCACAATGTTCTACTTCACACTTTTAAATATTATTTAATAATAAACAATAAATAAATAAACACAATAAACAGACATTATGTGCTTTTATTTACTGTGTTTAATTATTGTGTTCTTTTATTGCATTCTTTTTCCTTTTTAATACATTTTGTTTCACATTTCTTGTGTGTTACGTTTTGAAAAAACGATAAAATAATATAATCAGTTATTTTTATCATCAAATACCTTTATATTTTCTATTGTTAAGATTTTATTTACTTCTGTTAGTTAAGATATTTTACGTCTATTATTTGCCTGTTTAACCACTTGACTACTTTTTATTTCTCCGGGATTTCTGAGGGGTTATTTTTAAGTGTGGGTTTTACACACTTAATATGTAATATATGATTTAAAAAAAAGGTTAATTAAAGTAGTAAACTTGTATGTTTAAGGGCATGGAACCAACAAGAACAACACAACATTAAACAACAAAACTGTATGAAAGACATAAGTACAGAATTTTTGGTCGAGTCTCGAGTTTTTTGGTTGCCAATTTTTCTTTGTATGTCCACATGTTTTTCTGTCCAAATTCTTATTTTAAAAAAAATCTTGAGGTAAAATTTACAATCCTGAGGGTAACTACATCAGAAAATCCACCTCGGTGGGGCTGGTTATATAAAAAGTAAAGCAAAGAAACAAACAAAAACAAACAAACTCAGCATAGACGGATTTCCCAATGGCAAATCCAATCTTTTACTGGTTTTCAGTTTGAAGTGGTTTAAATGTCTGTGTTCGTGTACATCTCGGCTTGGCTGCTCTATTAATACGTTCTCTTTTAAGCCTCGTGTGTCTTGACCGAACCGAGAGACTCGGTGTCCCTATTTGTCCTACTTATCCCATTGCCTGAACTCGACGCAAACGCTCAGAGAAAATCAAACTGTATTATAGCATTGTGAAGATATTTAAAATCAGAGATGCTTCCTCTTCCTCCTCCGTTTGACGTCACTGACCTTAAATCGAACTGTACTCTGAGACCTCGATCTGATCATCTGCTTTATCTTTCGCCGTTTAATCTGAGCTAATGGAATTACTGAACGGAGCTAAAGATCACGCGGGATGTGTCATTTAAACTACTGACTAAACTAGCTGACAGGCAGGGTGAGGATGAGGGCAGCCATGACATCATCGTTTCTTTCTCCATCACACCATGGAGAAGACGTAAACATTTTTACACAACATTACACAAAGTCTTTCACACTAATACCTAGTGGCAGCCGGTGTATGAACTGACAGCGGTAAATCCTGGACTCTGATTAGTCGGATGGTGCCAATTCATTTTCTAACAGAAGCTCTGACGGTAAAGCAGGTTATATTAATGAGCTCGTTATCTGATGATGCTTCCTGTAAGGAATTGTTTTTTTTTTTTTGTCTAATTAACTCCAAGGCAGAGTCTACAGCATTACATGTAACTATAAAAAGATCAAACAGAAGTGACGCTTTGCTCTGTAATAAATAACCTACATGTAGGCTGTAATAAAAGAGGAATGAAATGCTTAAGTATGTGCCATTATTAGAAATCTCTCCCACTTCATCATGTTTTTATGAGTACGGTGTTTTATGCCCGGCCTGTCCTACGGAGTGTTTTGATTAAAGGTATCGGCTTCCTATTTTAAACAGAGTGCTCGATTGCAAATGACGTCTCGATGTCTGCTCTGGAACCGGAGCTGGAAGCCATCGGGGCATCTTCGCTGGTCTTCTGTGAATCGGACAACTTTGAAACAAAGCGGGTGGCTGGTCGAGACGCATCTATCAGAGTTTTGAGAGAGATGAAGACGGGACATGTAACAGCTAAAATTAAGCGGATGTTATGGTGCACATGTTCGCTCTGTCATAGCAGACTGCTAGCTCATCTATTTGAGGCTAAATATACAGTCTCCTAGTCTGGGCTTGGCTATTTCTGCCCTGTTTACTTCATTTGATACAAATGTAGATGACCTGGAAGGTGTTTCTTGGCTATATGTAATCCAAACTGAACAAAATGCTGTTTTTTTTATTTGTATTAAAATAAATAAACAAAGCGGTAGCATTAATGCTACGTCTCCAAGCGACTAATTTTCACATGGGGTTAACGGTTTCCTACATTACCCACAATGCCATTCTGTTAGGGGCACAGAGTTGCTTTAGTTGCTGCTGAGCGGTAAAAGAAGCTGTTTTGTTTTTAGGACTGTTATCGATTAAATATATTGCGACATCATTGCAGAAGCTCCAACCTTTAACAGGTAACAAAAACAAGGCACCAGAATCACTAAACACATCATAAATATTTCAATATGAACACATTTGATATGTTTTCCATTAGGCACATCAAATAATAAAGCGGGGCCAAGGGCAGCGGGGTATTTTAGAAAAAAATTAATTAATATAAGTGATGATTATTTCAGCCTCTGTCACGATACTCGGTCAGGGTTGTGCCAGGTGGCAGATGTGCGGTGTGGATTGTTCAGTGTTACACCGATGACAGACTTGTGTTTGTATATAACACACCGGAGGCTGCGCTGGTGGGTGTGTGTTAATGCAGTGCATGGCACCGGAGCTCATCTGTTACTCATCGTGTTTACTAAGATCCGGTTTGTGCAGGAACGATGCCTGATAACACGCAGCATCTGTAAATGAACTGTCAATCATTCACCTAATCAGTCCTGTGTGCACTTTAACCCTCCTAATCGATACCGATCACACATACAGGAAGTCATGCCTGGGGGAATAACTATTTCTTCTCTAAAAAAAACTTCTCCTGAATCTTTGCTATATAAAGACTAATTCGTTTTTTCCACAGTGAGGAAAAGACAATAATCTGCATTGTCACTTTGTTGTGTGGAAACGTTGTGATGAAACTTTTTAGCTGGAACTGCAATTAATTACACAAGAGCCAGGTCACCATCGCAAGAATCGTGGTACACGACTGTGCTTCGTATTTATTTCACTTGAAAATAGACCTCAGTTATTGTGATGGCGGTGGTAAAAATGCTGGGTTTCCTTCCTGCAGTCAGTTTGAATGCACCGGGGTTCCATTCGTAACCCTATGTTCATGCTAGCGAGTGACGAAGCAAGAGAGACGGACGTTGGTTTCCTGTGTACGTGTGATACAGAACCGCGATTTTGTGACAAGCTGCACTGGAATCGGGATTTTCTGAAGGCCGTAAAGCAAAAATCCGACGTTTGGCTCGAACGATGCCGTCAGAAAATCTAATATCGTTAAATGTATATAAAGTCGATCTAAAGAAAATTAAAAGATTTAAAGAAATTTGGAAAGAGATGATTAGACTGTAGCGAGTGGATGTACAGAATACATTCACTTGCTTGCTGAGAAACAAAATGGAGGCCTTGATAAATAATGTAGTATACAGGACGCTTTCTTTAAATTGATGTCTCATCCACTACGCTGTGATGATTTTATGGTAAAATCTTTTTATTCTCTTTTATTTAATATAACAAGCATTAGGAAATAATGCTAATGCTAATACCATCATTATTATTTTATTTTTTTTTAAACAGCAGAGGACCGAGTCTTGATCCTTGAGGAACCTCTATAAAGCAATGTGATTTCTAATAAAAAAAATAAATAACTTACACATTTCTATGGGTTTGAGGAAACGTTGTGGTAGCAGTGTTGGTTTCTTTCTCTCCCACTGCTATCGGGTGTTTTAATGTGGGTCATTTTAACAGCTGAGTTTATAACTGCACTTGTCCTAGACCTAGACTTGATCCCTCACAAATATCAGCTCTGATTATAAAGAAGCGTGCACCATATATGTACACCACTACTGCCTTTCTGTTTGCTTTAGCTTGAGAAATACTTCCATTACAGCATGAAGCTTTTTGCCGAGCGATATTCACACTCTTGTGTTTGTGGTAAAATTGTGGTGTCAAGACTTCTCTTCTCACCTGGTTTGAAATGGGTTACACCGATGAGTTTAAAATGTATATATATAAAAAAAAAACACCAGACAGCTTCATGGTTTCATCATTTTGTACCCAAACGTTCATGTAAATCTTCACAACTCAGGTGAAACACGCTTGACTAGAATGAGGATGTGAATATTGAATAGAGTTTTTATTTTGTCATGTATACATCATGGCTCAGTAAAATTATTTCTTCAGATATCCCAACTTTGGGAAGGTTGGGTTCAGAGCACAGGGTCAGCCACGATACAGCGACCCTGGAGCGGCGAGGGTTAAGGGCCTTGCTCAAGGGCCCAACAGTGGCAGCTCGGCAGTGCTGGGCCTCGAACCCCAATCAACTGCTTTAGCTACAACTGGCCATGTGCCTATGTTTTGATTTGAAATATCGTGACGTCGAATACTTGGAATCTGCCTCTGTTCTGAAATCAAGAAATTTATAAAATATGTATCGAATCCCAAGGAAAGGGATGTTTTGGAAGGGACTTTGAGTTCTTTGAGCCACTTTAAGTATGTGTTTTGAAAGTCGCATTCCTTTAGCGTTGAAGTGTGTGTGTGTCACCCAAACTGTATTCCTAAGCCTAACCATACTCCTACACACAAACAGCTAACTTTTAATTAACCTGGCTCCTACTGCTGCTATTATATTCAGCTGCCAATCACGGCCTGATTACATACACACATGCACACACACACACACACACACAGCAGTCCTAGCACTAGCCCTTTACACAATGTAAGTTTATTGTTTACAAACAGTGATTTGATGATTAAGCTACCTCTTAAACAATAAATAACATTTAAAAAGATCTTTTTTTTTTAAACAACAGAACAAAACGAACGCGTGTTCAACCACCTTGGATAACGATCTCTTTTTTCCCCAGGCATTTCACCCTTAAATCAGTAGCAAGTCCCTATATAAATAAATACTGTACTTTCTCGATTGATGTGATTTGTATGGAATATTCCAAATAATTTTTTACAACCTGTAATGGACAACTCGTGGAAAAAATCAACGTTTTACGCACAAGGTGTTAAACGTTTTCACACATCAACCATCATCAGTTTTGTAAAAGCAGTATCGGTTAGACAAAAAAAAAACAGCAGCTCAGCGATGATTTAGAACTTTTGTAGAGCAGAAAGTCTGCTGTAGGTGAGTGTAGAAGCATGTCGGAGCCTGCCTGGAGGCTCTTCTTACCTCTGTGAGAGCATGGAGCTGACCTTCCTGCACACAAACACCCATGAACCTGCAAAAACAGAGCAGAGAAAAGATTACGGTGTGTCTACGCTTTGTCCCATTCTGCGTTGTTCGTGTTACGTCTTAAAGAAGCAGGACGCCCTGTTCCGGTCAGCCGTCCTGTTCTGTGGATCGTTTAGCAAAGCTGGAGGAGTGACAGCTAAAGATTCCAGCTTCTAATTGATGTCCTTTCAACAAGTTTGGAATGATCTTCTCCAGACGGAGCACATCCTGTAATTTGTCACTGAGGATTAGGACCCGACAGCCGAGAGAAGTGAGACGATGTGGGGAACGAACCTGGTGTTTTCAGCGCAGTGCAGCACTACAGCAGCCCCTGAGTGGAATTTGTGTGTAGTGTGTAATGAGGTTAAAAACGCTTTTGGACTTTTTCAAAATAGCACTTTTACAAGACACAAATCTACGTTATAAGCCAGAGTGTGTGTGCATACGGGGTTTTACAGTAACCGCACAATGTTGGTGGGGAAATAAAGCTGGCACTTGAATGTTTTACTTAACAAGTAGACACTAGAAAAGTTTTAGCAAATTTTGTTACTCATTTTGTTAATCAATCACACACACACAGATGTGTCCCTGGACTCGGAAGGCGTATAAAAGGAACACTTTGTGACATGCTATAACAGGAAAACAAACAACGTCAACAGAAACCTCGCTTCCTGACACCACTCTGTGAAATAAATGGCTAAAATATTTTGTAACATATTTAAATCTTGGGGTATGACGGGCACGTGATACCGTGTGACCTCCAGGTTAGCGTGGTAGTTAACTATGTTGGTGATGAAAGAATATTTAGTGCTTCAACTGCAAAAGATGAGCAAAAAGGAACACACACACACATGCGCACACACAGTCCCTGAGTGAGATGTCTAGACGTTCGCTGACAGGGAGGACACACAGTGTTGATGGATAACACTGGCATCCCGCTAGCACGTCGCTCTGCCTCCCCTTCACACGTCACAGCGCAGCTGGAAGACACCGTTTATGAATGGCCCCATGTCTAATACAGGGTTATTGTGCTGCACATTAGCGTGGCCTCTTGACTCCCACGTCAGCTCAGAGTAACATTCCAGCAGTACAGTTGCTCAGGAGTAAATCGAACTTGGTCTATGGTAACAAAGATATTTAGTGGTTGGATGAGGAACAGAGGTGTTCAGTGATTGTCCTGCACTTGATACTGTTCGCTAGCTCACTTAGTCACTAAAGCCTGATCAAAAAAGTATTTAAAAAGTTGGCAAATCTAGCTGAGCTGAGTTGGCAGCACTGTGTGTGCGTGTGTGTGTCCATCAGCATCTCCTTCCCTCTGAGTCCCCAGTTCTCCCCCACTACCCGGGGCAGTTCCAACCCACCACACCGGTTTAGGAGTGACTCCCGGGACTTATGGTGTAATAAACTTCAGGTCTGACATTTATAACTGCTGCTTGTTGGGTCTTTTTCTAAGTAACAAAGACCCCCTTAGTCAGCGCTCAGGGCCTTCCGCCCCCGTTCAGCAGGACAAAACAATGACGTGATTGTGAAAAACACACACAGGGCCTCCCCTCTTTCAGCCCTCCCACCCTCGCTCTCTCTCGCTTTCTCCGCCTGTAGCTCGCGCACACATTCTGCTGTACAAACACCAAGCACGGAAATAGAGCGAGCCCAAAACGAGCTGCCTGAACTGCAGTTCCATTTATAGACAAATGTGCACATCGAGTCTTTTTACGAGACCGTAGTTTTCCATAGCCAGCCACTCAGACATTACACACTACCAATCGAGTTAATGGCAGAGAAATAAGAATTGCAGCTTTACACTACATCTCTTTTCTAAAGCTTTGTCACGTCTGATAATCACTGAATGACAACATCCTGACTACAAATACGTAATTTGGCCGGTTGAGCAGCTCGAGTGCTGAATCATAGAACGGATGAATCATATGTGCTAATGTACCATCGCTAGCATGAACACCTACCAACCACACTGCTTTTGACCGATACAGGTTTCACATTTATTTCATGTTACTATAAGTGTGACTCTGGTCAACTCTAAAATAAGTACAGTTAGCATGTAAGTTGAAAAGTGAGTAATAGATTCCACATCATCCTCTGGTCACTTGGTAATTTGCATGTCAGATGTGACACCATCAATCAACAAAACAAGTGTGTGTGTGTGTGTGTGTGTGTGTGTGTGTGCGTGTGTGTGTGTGTGTGTGTGTGTGTGTGTGTGTGTGTGTGTGTCTGACCTGAGGATGTTGGGATGCGAGAGTCTGTTCATAAGTTGCACTTCTCGAAGCATGTTAGCTCGGTTACTGCTCAGTTTGTTCATCTTCAGAGCCATCACCTGGTCTGAGGCTCTGTGACGCACCTACACAAACACAAACACACCATGATATATACACAATATTCAAAGTGTCTGTGGTGGAACATCACAATAAGTATGAAATAAAACACCCCCCATGTCATATTGTTACAGGAAACTAATCTGCAACAGGATGGTGCGCTACACTGAATTTAACGACACATCCTGAAGTGTTTTTATTCCACTTATTGCAAACAAGTGCAACCAGACAAAGTGCAAACAAACAAACAAACAAACATAAATAAATAAATAGTGATCATTTAACTAGAGATTACACAATTTAATATGATAAAACTCTTGAACTTTGTCTGTACGGTGTCCGTAACTCCATACACTAAGGTGTACTTTATTCAACGTATTGAATCGCCAATTCTGAATGAAATGAGGCTTGCTTAGTTCACCAGCAGGGTGAGAAGATCTAGACCTTCTTCATCATGTCTATAGATTGGTACGAGTGACAGTGAACGATCCGCTCTCAGACCCGTTTCTTTGCTTCCTCTCCACGTCTGTGTTTCTCTGATGGACTAAAATATGTCGAGAATGATAAACCACAGGAAGCTTTGATGACAAGTGTGTTAAAAAAAAAAAATTACTTCAGAGTTGGCCAGAGTGAATATCGTAAAGCTAATCTACACTAGACGAAGCATGTATACAAATAAACAGTGCGGTGTGTTACCACGGATTAACAATGCTAAAGCTATTTTAGAGAAAGCAAAATGTGGTTTCACAAAAGCGCAGTCGAGCTGGTGGGTGTTGGATTGGCTGTATTTCATTGAAATTTTGGACCAATGCCATCAGAGCTTGAGAGGAACTTGAGTCAGGAGTTCCCCAGTGAACACACACATACACACACACACACACACACACACACACACCAGCACAAATGTTTATTTTTCATTCTGATTGCTCAGACAGTGTGGATTAATTTGCTCCAGCAGAAGCACCCGTTCTTGTTTCTATAGCAACAATTCAGTTCTGCAGAGAACTGCAGAAATAAAAAAGCTATCTAAACAAGTTTACTGCAAAGACATATTTATGGAAGGAGTCTCCAGTTTAACCGGTTTGATTAATAACCCCGTCACTCATTTGCTGAATCGTAACAGAAATGAAACACATCAGAAAGTGATGTTGAAGGAAAGTTCTGGGTGGTAATAGTAACCCGGATTCATCCCACCACCCCGCTGATTGCTTCTTTTATATTAGCGCTTGGTTTGCCGAATCCCTCACGTGTATTCGATACTTGTTTCGAAAGCTCAGAATTTGGCAAGGTTTATGAAACTGTCTAAAATCTGATACTAGGATGTGAGAAGTCAGATGGCCATATATTATCTCCCCATGCTGATTTACAGCCCACCTACAGAGTGAGCAGTCTGGTTGGAGCACAAGCCCAGACAATCACTCTAGCGTACACACAGGTCCAGACAACCTGCTCCACAGCCTTTCTGCCTGTGGGGAAGAGGCATCCGCTGGCATGCGCTCCAAATACAAGCCATTACATCCATCTGTTTTGAAGCAGCATTCACACCACGGGTTACCACCTGGGAATTTCTTTGCTGGTGTCAAGCAAAATTGCGGAATCAGAGTCTTGGTGTGATGTTGTTTCATGTTTCTGAAGACAGCCCTAGTTTTTGTTTGTGAGAGATGAGACTTGTTATGGTAACTGAAAAGTAATTTTGAGTATGAAGTGCCTACTCCAGCCCCACCCACCTTTCCAAGACTGCCTAATTAAGAGATTTTGACTTCTTCCCGATTGCTGTGACCTGCAACAAAACTATTTTTTAGTTTTACTTTTAACGGAAATGTTTTCTTGTCTTTCTTCATACCTTCATACTTCACCTAAGCAACAACAAAACATTCCTTCGATGGAGATTTTCAGATGTTTTTTTTTTTTTAGCATGGATATCTGTTTAAAACCGGTCTAGACATGGCCATATTTTTTAATCTCCTGTGAAACCTTTCTATCTGGGTATTCATTCACATGTGTTCTGAAACCATCCGAGCATGAATGGTGGTTTCAGAGCTTATTTGAAAGAATTCTGCTATCTGTTGGGATCTGTAATTAAACCTGTTCCAGCGTGGCTATCTGTCCGGATCTACTACGAAACCATCTGATCAAATTTCGAGTTTTGTGCCATGTGACAAGAAGGAATTCAACCTATGTCCCATTGTTTTCTGTTTGTTTTAAAGGTTAATCGACTTGTTCCTAGGAGATTACCCCTGTGTAGTCACCTGGTCAACAACAGAATTCAGTACAATAAGCTCTAACAACCCCATGGGTTGGTGTGACCAAAACCAGTTCTTCTCATGCGATGGAACCTCCTGAATCTAGCACGTGGGACAGCCTGTCTCTGCCAAAAGTTGTGACTATATTAAATGGTCTTTAACTCTAACACACAGTGCTGTCAGTCCTGCATCATCCCTCACCAATTGAAGCATAAACAGTGGCTTCCAGGAAGTTCTGCCATCCCAACAGTCCCTGGTTCATTTGCGCTGAAAGAGGGATTGATCTCCACAGTGGGCTTGATTTGAGCAGATGAGCAGCTCTGCATGTCCAGAACTCCTCTTCTAAACTACGCAGGATGCTTTAACATGAGAAGTCATCTAGACCAAGGGTTCTTAACTCCTGTCTTCAGGACCACTTGCCCTGCACAACATTATGTTCCCCTACCTTCAGCACACCATTTGTTTTTAAACCAGGAAATGGCATGCTGTTAGAAGAAAATTAACAATGCTGAAGTGATGGGAAGAAGTGGAATTATTTTCCTAATGTGACATTTACACCAGTTTCCCAATTACAATTCCATATTAAAAAGCACAACATATTTAAGTGTCAGGTTATGAATCATCTACAAAATAAATTTCCTAATTTCTTGACCAGCCACTTGAAATTGACTCAACAGAAAAAGTAGGATTTGTCATGTTACCGAGAAACTTTACAGCATAAACTCTGGAGACTTGATCTATAAACGTTAAATAAACCTCTCTTTAGAGATATCAAAGATTAGAACCACATTTTTATCTGGTTATATGGAGTTCCTACTGTATGGGTCCCTGTGTAATCTGTTACTATAGAAACAATAACGTAGCCAGAATGACTGTCTGATCTGCTGTGACAGAAAATGAATCAACATGTTCTGACCAATCAGAATCGAGAATTCTTTATCATGCATCTGTATAACTCAATCTTATTGTAGGTGTACCTCGGGGATTAGTACGAATTCCGGTGACAGTTATAAATCTTTAAGAAGCACCAAAAGCATTTAAAGGATGCAACTTTTACTCAACTTGCCTAGGAACATAAATATAGCAAACTCTTTACCTTGTAGACCTCTGAGAAGAAGCCGGAGCCGATGCGTTCGCATACGAAATCGTCGAGGCGCGTCAGGCAGGAGAAGGCACTGATGAGGGCACGGTAGGAAGAAGGACACAACCTGTCCAGTTGGGCAGGGCCTGTCTCTGCTTCAATCACGCCTCCATCCAGGTCCTCCCGCCGATCAGTCCGCCTGGGAAACCCCGCAATGGAGTTTCGCTTGCTCCTCTCCATTGCTATTGGTGCACGACAAATGTGGTGAACAACTCCTTAATCAGGCTTTCACATTTTCTAGGGTGTGACAGTCCTCTGCCGACCTTTCAAATCACAAGAGAAATAAACCTACATTACCTTCACATGTCTGTCTGATCTTTTGCATCAATACAACATTTGTCAGACTGTATATTTGTAATCACAACCTCCAGTGTCACCCGTATGAGGATGGGTTCCCCTTTGAGTCTGGTTCCTCTCAAGGTTTCTTCCTTTACCATCTAAGGGAGTTTCTCCTTGCCACTGCTAACTGAGTCACCTCAGACTTGCTCATTGGGGATAAATACTCTCCATACACATTTAAATATATCTAATATTAATCTTAAATTTATAATTTGTAATCTTAAATAATTGTTATATTATTCTTTATATTAACCTTTTGTTCTATGTTTATTTTCTATAAAGCTGCAAATGTCAATTGTAAAACACGCTATACAAATAAACTTGAATTGAATTGTTCATCTTATTTCATTATTGATGAAATTGTTGAATTTCAACCCAGAAAAGCATGAGGAGGGGAAAAAAAAAAACAGCTTATCTTATAAAAATACCGGTTTTACAATTAAATCCTTTTATATAATATCATATAATCCAAATTATATAAAAATATTTGGAAAGAACACTGGTGTTTCCTTCAAGTGTAAGAAGGATTGAACTATGGGGCAATGTGAGTTGATCCGGAAAACCAACTGAGGCAACAAAGAGCTCATTTTTGGCCTTGGAAATGTAAACTTTGCTCGCTCTGTGTTTACGGCTTGATTACAGCCATCTTGAGTTTGACATGCGTGCCTGGACATTCAGATAAATATTTATTTTAACCTGTCCTTGAGACTCTTCTATCACTGTGTCATTTATTTGTCACGTACCAATTACACACTAAAGAAGGCAGCATGACTGACAGAAAAATGTCCCTCTCACCTTTTCTGGTGACAAAGTATGACATTTACATAACGTGTCTCTCGAGCTGAGCAGGACAACTGAAACACGAGAGGAAGTAACGTGATCGGTGAAATACCTAACTGTGCCGAACCTTGACTTCCTCTCGTTTTTTTTTGTTTTGTTTTTTTATTCAAACAAAAAATGTTATCAAAAAACAAAAAAGTTTAGATTTTCTCAATGTTCAGCATCTCAAAATGCATGAAAATATCCGTTCCTGCTGCTGATTTCCTCAGAACAAACCTGCATTCCCCAAAAACACAAGCATTCTCATTTCCACTCATTCATCTGAAAACCCAGTGGACGGATAAACTGCAGCTCTGTAACGTTTTATTTCTAAATGAAAAAAAGAAAAAAGAAAAAAAATGGCATAATGTGTAGCTTTGCCAAAACCTCAACACAAGCTTTTCTCTCAGGCCCCAATTTAGGGCCAAAAACGTAAAAGGTGGCCAACATTCCTCCAGCTGTTCGTCTCAGATTCTGGTTAAACCGATGGCTGAAGTGCATCTGACGTGGACTCTCTAATAGCCAGATGGAAAGAGAGAGAGAGAGAGAGAAAGAGAGAGAGAGAGAGAGAGAACTTTGCCTGCAGCTGGAACAACACTCTAAAGTCTATATTTAATCAGGCATCTCTCTCAATCCTATTTTTCACCAGCTTTAGTGCCGGGTTTAGTTCTCCGGTTAGGATTTGAAGAACTGGCTAGTGTTTTTACAAGACAAATGACAGTAATTAGATGTGCGAGATCAACTAATGTGACTGAAAGCCAACTCATTTTTAATCTCAGAATAAAAACTGAAACCTTCTGGAATTCCTCAGGGATTGAGTCGAGGCCCAGCGCAGGTGTTATACTGCACTATTGAGCAAGCTTCCACGTAGGCGTTTTGGTTCCCGGTCGGTTCTTTAGACATCGAGAACACGGCAATGTCATTTCACTTTGGAGTGGATCAACTTGAGAATGTTATTTGACTAAGAAAGTGAATCGATCATGCCGTGTGTTTTGAGACGTGAGCTGATAAAAAAGCCATAGCGCTGCTGTTAGCATTTCTTCCATGGTTCAATCCTGATTCCCGATATTCAGTAAAGGTTCTTGCTGGGAATAAAATTCCAGAGCGGAGATGTAGCTGGAAGTTTGATCAATATTACAACAGTCTCAGACAGTTTAGTTTATCTCAGTGTCACGGCATTCTCCGATTCACATACAAAAATATGCATTGGGTCATTAAAGACAGGGTCTCCGATTTTTGAAAGCCAATGTTGACATAAAAATCACCAAAACAAACACGCCCCTAACCCAAACGGGTCCCACCCCTGTATTGATAGCTCTGCCCACACATACATACACAACCCAGGCAACTAATGGAAAGAAATGTGTCTGTATCATAGCTGAAGGGAAGAACAATACGATTGCAGATAAACAAATAAGCAAAAATGACACACAAGCATAATCATGCAAACGACGGCATATATTAGTTCTGTGTAACAAAGCAAAACCAACGTTACTCACCTATTGAGAAGGAAAAAGCGCCTCGGCGTCTTAAGTAAAGTCGGCCACATATTCACAGATCGGAGTTTCCCGAGTCAGTAACTCCTGAGCTAAACGCTGTTACTACACAAAACGCGGTTGTAGCTGCCTCTCTACATTACTACGATAGAAAAAGGTGTTATTTGTGTAGTAACAGCGTTTAGCTCAGGAATTATTGACTCAGGAAACTCCAATCTGTGAATATGCACCAACTTCCAGCTCCTTCAGTTCTCTCCAGCGCTGGAAAGCTGATCCTATATTAACACAGGTACTTCTTGCCTTATCGTAAGTCTTTCTTCGCTTTTATCCACCATGTCAATGCTAAAACTGCTTTCTGCTAATGTCACACATGCGCACTGAACACTCTCTCCGCCGCATATTGACAAGACCTGCCCCTCATTGGCTACACGTTTGTTTTGATTTTTGTTTATTATTTCCGCCTGACTCAGTTTTCTGAAATATTTCTCAAAAATCGGAGATCCTGCCTTTAAGCTTTTTTTTAACATGAATATGAGAGTTTTGATTGTGTGCTTTATGAATGTGTTACGGCTTTGTTGACCACAAATGCCGAACAAGCTGCTATTTTGTCATCTGAAAATTTCTTTTTAGAAAACGTATCTGCAATCTGGACTGAATCACGAATTTGAGACTATAACTCGTGACTCATTCAAATCAATTTAAGGACTTATTAAGAGCACACTTTGATCATTCAGACACAGTAAATGTTTGTTTGCCCACTCCTTCACATCCATGTCAAACTGCAGGCAATGATCCTCTAAACATCAACAAAGGTTTTCACATCGATCTGTGGTGTTCTCAGACGCTTGCTGAAGACTGCAGGTGTTTTCTGCACCGAGCTGAACAATAACATACCTGACATTCCTTGTCTGAAGTGAGATTTCAGATAAGCTCTGGGTCACTTTCAAAACAGAACTACCAGCTCGAACAAACGTATTGCGAAACATTTTAGATGCTTTCATTTAAAATGTCATAGTCAGTGGTTATAAAATAATAATTGTGCATCTCGCATACAGGGACCCAATGATGAATCGCTTACTGCAGGCTAAAGCTCACAAAAACACAATGGCAGATACAGTGAAAGTGCTTGTAGGAGTCAGTCAAAGAAAATGATAATCAGTACGAGCTCACACATAGTGAGGCTGAGGAAATGAAAAGCATCCCAGCTGGATTACCACACGAGGTGTTAAATCAACACCTACGGTAACAAATTAACTCTTTGTGTTCATTTTTTGTCTCAAAATTATATAACCTGATATAATTATATAAGAACAGCTCACTCACTCCTGAGCTGTAACATCTCTTCGCTTAATACCTTAAAGGCTGCCTCACTACTAAAAAGTGGCCTCATCGTTCTTACGGACATGTCACATGGCAAGGGCTAACTCGGCACTCAACCCGAGAAACCTAACACCTAGAACAGCTGATAAAGACTGAACCACTGTAAATAACCATAAATAATTGTTATGTGTAGTACAGAGTCTGTGGTCTATCTCACAAAGAAGTGCTGCCCCGCCGCTAGCTCCGCCCACCCACCGAACCCTAACGCCTTAACTAACAAATTTTCTGCGGGAAACGCTGTACTCTCTTAGAAAGACCAACCTAAATCATTAAAGACCAAATAAGGCCTCATAGAATAGACTCAACTCAACTCAAGAAGTGTTAATTTCAACTAAACTCCAAGTGGCCAACTAAACCCTGTCATCACCAATGCAACTATCAAAAGGTCAACTTAACAATGTCAAAATCAACACATAAATGGCCAACTAACCCTGACTCAAAACATGAACAGTTGACCAAAATAACCTGCAAGAGACCAATGTTACCAGTGAGACTCCATAACACAAACCACAAGAGCCCAACGTGACCGGCGAGAGCCCAACGTGACCGGCGAGAGCCCAATGTAACCCGTGAGAACCTAATGTAACCTGCGAGAGTCCAACGTAACCTGCGAGAGCCCAACTCCTTCCTTGACCAACTCAACACTAAAGAGGTCATATTAGTTCACAGAAGTCCATCTAAACCTCTCAAAGGGCACATTCAACACTGTACATTGCTAGAAGTAGTACACAATAATGAGCCAGCTCAACCCTCAAAAAAAAGAAAAAAAAGAATCATCCCTCTGAAAGTCAGTTAACCTACCATAAACGTCACAACTCTGGAACCCACACAAAGACGATTCAACCCGAAAAGCAAACTGAATCTTTACAAAATCAACACTAAGTCAACACACTACAAGCCAAATATCCAAATCAACACTCTACAACCCAAGAAATGGATGTCACACCTCGAAGGGCCAAACTAAACAAGCAAAGGACCAACTCACATAAGCAAAAAGTCCAATATGTCACTCTAAAAGTCAAGTCAACACACGAGGTGTCAAAGTCAACACAACTTTGCAAAACCTCCAACCTAGGAGTATCAAGAGGGAACTGAACAAGCGAAACCAAATCTTCACATCACTCAACCCATTCAGGGAATGATCCAATTTTGGATCTAACATTATACACGACAGAGATGACCCTCACCAGTAGATATACATTACAAAACATCTAAACGTGTATGCTTTATTTTGATTAGAGCTACCGAAGCAGAAGATGCAGCACTCACTCCATGGCTGTCTGACATCAGGTGCATGCACAGGCACTGGAGTCCTTGCAAAAGTGCACACGAAAAATGCACAGGTTTGCAAATAACAAGTCTTGACAACCAGAGCCATGCAACAAGCAAACAAACCAAAAAAAAAAAAAATAACGCATCAATCATACAAGTCCAGCATTGTGTAGCTTCTACAGTAGCTTCATGGTACAACAGAGAGGCATCTTGCACGCGCACGTTTCTATAGAAACGCTTAAATTAATCTCAGACATTATTTGATTTGTTTGGGTTTTCGTTTTGTGTACAAACAATCTTTTCTTCTTACCTAGTTGTTGAAGTTGTGCTCAAACCAAACGCCTCCTTTAATGCCATTGCACTTCAGGGGACGACATTATAAACGCATTTCGTCCAAAAAAATCCACAAACAGAAATATTCATATACTTTAGAGAAGCCAGAAAGTTTTCAAGAACTCATCCTCAAACATCTGAATTAAAA
Source organism: Tachysurus fulvidraco (assembly GCF_022655615.1). Lineage (NCBI taxonomy): Eukaryota > Metazoa > Chordata > Actinopteri > Siluriformes > Bagridae > Tachysurus > Tachysurus fulvidraco. The sequence goes on from NC_062539.1 coordinate 14,025,643, forward strand.
GATGCAGAAATATCCGACGTTTATAGACCAATAACGTTAATATCTTGTAGAAAAAAATAACAATAACAATAATAAAAAAAAATAAAATAAAAAAATAATATATAATAATGGGGGCACAAAAGTAACAGTTTAAACGTAGAACCACGTAAAGTAAACAAGACGCGACGGGAGTTTTTCCAGAACCTTCCTTCCGTTTCTTATCACGTTGTCCTTCTTAATAGTAGCTGATATTCTCCAAAACGTCGTTGAACTCGCATGAAAATCCACCGTCAAAACCGTTTGTTGAGTTAATCTGCGTCAAAACACAAGTGAAGTATATTCCCGACTTCAACCACTCTGCTCTCCGTTAGCTGTCTCCGAAATACCTTTACATTTCTAATCGAGTGCACTTCATAACCTGCCCAAGCGTTTATTTCGTACCCTGAGTAGTGCGCATATATGACAAGTGAACTTGCATTTGATATTCCACCCGCCTCTCATCCTCGACGCGAACTCGGGTTTTCGCAAAAATCGAGATTGACAGTCAACGCAACCAATCCGAGTTAAGATCTAGTTTTGATTGACATATTCTTCAACCAATATGAAATGAGACTAATAATACGTTTTCCGCCAATCAAACGCTTCCTGCCTAGTGTCCGACCAATAATGTTTCTACGTAGATTGTTTTGACCTGAACGTTTCACAGCTCACAAAAACTAGCACATGAAATATGTTTAAAACTTACTTGAGGTTATTTTAGGTATTATATTACAAATCTACGTGTTTAGCAATAGTGGAAATAAAGGTGGAAATATTTATAGCGAACGTGTTATTAACTTTCACAAATTGACAGGAGATAAAAATGTTTAGACATTTATTGTAGAGTAAAACGCCTTCTGTTTCAGTAACAGTTTGGTGGGATTTGATGAACTGCATTTACTACATGAAGGCCAAATCTCATATATCTCTGTTCACCCTTTAGAACTGCACTACAGGTTGTTTTTTTTAATAACAGCAACTACACACTTCGTAGTGCACTAGGACGCCATTTTGGCTTCATAAATGGATGAAGAGTGAAAATCTGTTTTAGCGCCATCTATTGGTGAAAAACAATTCATCTGAACTCAAATATGTGAATAAGCAAAGTTCTCTCTCTCTCTCTCTCTCTCTCTCTCTCTCTCTCTCTCTCTCTCTCTCTCTCTCTCTCTCTTAAATATATATATAAATTAGCATTCTCGACGTGTGTAACATTCATTCATTTTCTACCGCTTATTCGAACTTCTCGGGTCACAGGGAGCCTGTGCCTATCTCAGGCGTCATCGGGCATCAAGGCAGGATACACCCTGGACGGAGTGCCAATCCATCACAGGGCGCACACACACTCTCATTCACTCACACACTATGGACAATTTTCCAGAGATGCCAATCAACCTACCATGCCCGAGGCACAGGGAGAACATGCAAACTCCACCCACACAAGGCGAAATCGAACCTCCAACCCTGGAGGTGTGAGGCAAACGTGCTAACCACTAAGCCACCGTGCCCCACCGTGTGTAACATATGTTTTAAACCCCCCCCCCCAACACACACACACACACACACACACACACACACACACACACACACAGTGTTGCTGCAAGGCCACATCCTCCCAATCAGCCTCTAATCCCCTGGTCTAATCTGGTCACTGGGTCACTAGTGTGCTGCCTAATAATCACACAGTCCTTCTTCTCTACATTCTCCATTTCATCATCATGGCAGCCGCAGGACACTTTATCTTTTCAGGTACGCTATAAATCAGTATTAGACTACCGTGTGGCCATGTAGAGCCGTTTATCACAGCTTGTCACAATCCATCACTGCTTTTCTGTTTACTGTAGAATGACAGCGGTTTATTTTGATTTACTGATCTTGCAGTGCTGGTGATGAGCATAACTCTTGCAGAAGCGTATGTTGAAGAGCTGGATGACAGGTGCGCTAAAATCTGATAATTTGTCTTTCTTCAATTCTTATTATTATTGGCACGAGTGGACATTAATGCAGCATCAATGATGTCAACAAAGCAAATACAACATTTACTATTTCATAAATAAATAATAATTTTAAATAAGTAAAATCTGAATTTTTATCCAATAAACAGTTAATTCTTCTTTTTCTTCTTCTTCTTCTTCTTCTTCTTCTTCTTCTTCTTCTTCTTACATTTAAGTAATAAAATGCAATAAATTGATAATAATAATAATAATAATAATAATGATAGATAGATAGATAGATAGATAGATAGATAGATAGATAGATAGATAGATAGATAGATAGATAGATAGATAGATAGATAGATAGATAGAAGAAAAAAAAAACTTTAACACTTTTTCATTGTAAATTTGAACAAATGTTTTAAACTCATGGTATCTTAAGTATGTAACCTAGTGAACCAGCATGTACATGTATTCAATGTTAGAGATTTAAGCACTTATGTACGTCGCTCTAGAAAAGGACGTCTGCCAAATGCTGTAAATGTAAATGTAAAGAAAAAGGAACTTCAAGGAAATTCAATTAATATGTATTTATTCATGGAATAAATATCATTCATTAGTTAATATTAAAAATATCAGTGCAAATGCTAATATGATGTGATGTATTGTGACTATTTCTGTTGTTGTTGTAAATAAATAGTGAAACTGAAATCGGAAAAATGGCCTAAGAGATAAAAGATCTGAGTCTGTATCCAAATCATTAGTTTGTGATGTTTATAAATCTTTATAATGCGTTGTTGTACTATGCTTTATGTATGCTGCTGTTTTCTAAATGGCCAGATTTAAGGAGATGCGTAAGAGTGAGCCCTGGTTGGTGGAAGTGAGTGCATTTTTAATTCTGTCTCTTTATATTTTGATGTAACATGCAGCATGTACATAATTTGATCCGATCCGAACTGATCTGATCTGATCTGCACTCTAGTTTTACGCTCCCTGGTGCGAATACTGTAAAACATTGGATCTGATATGGTACGAAGTCGCAGCCGAGCTGAAGAGTCAAGGCTCTTACGTCAATGTGGGCAAAATGGACAGCACTGCCTATACCGGTGAGCCACACAGACCAGAAAAACATCTAATAAAGTATCTAATTCCTCAACATCAGACGTATCACAGGATAAACCAACCAGCCAACCAACCAACCAATCATGTTGTCCCACAACAGTCTATAGAGTGCTTTATAATTAGATTAGTCTAAATGAAAAAGTCTAACCCTTTAGACAGCGCGCGTGCTCCACACTAAGCTTCTTCTGATTAAGCGCCAGATGGACAGTCAGCATTTCACACCAACTTTGCCTTTACGCTGAAATTCTGTCATGGAAGTTGTTAAAGCTGCAGTCTGTTGTGTGTAATGTTTTCAAGACAAACAATATAATAATAATATAATAAGAAGAAGAAAGTTATTTGAGAAAAGGAAACTTTTATCTGCAGTAAAACTGTTTCAAGCTTCTATTTAGATTTTTTCTGGCCCTGAAATGAATATGTGAATCTGGTGCTATTAGAATTTAATGTATGTTTTGAATAAAATAAATATCAGTTTGCATTTATTAGTTAACAAACATATTGATTAATACAGAACAAATAAGATTTATTTATTTATTAGTTGTTAATTAAGCTAGATAAAGTCAGAGAAACTTAAAGGAAAGCGTTAACTAGAACATTTTTTTAAAGAATAAACCATGACCATCTTCCTTACACTTGCTAAAAAGTTTGCTCCTGTTTGGAAGTGTTCTTGTTGATCATTGAGTGTCACTCCGCTGTGGAGCTAATATGAAGCTCATATGAAAGTAGGCACTCAGGATTTTAACAATTTGTAGTGTTTCTTCAGTGTTTCTGTTTTTCTCTAGAACACTGGGGCAAGATATTCATAGAAATATCTATCACAAGAACGCTTCATTTTTTTCCCACACAAATGTTTGTATCTTAGTGGTCACGGTGGCTTAGTGTTTAGCACGTTCACGTCACACCACCAGGGTTGGGGGCTCGATTCCCGCCTCCGCCTTGTGTGTGTGGAGTTTGCATGTTCTCCCCGTGCCTTGGGGGTTTCCTCCGGGTACTCCGGTTTCCTCCCCCGGTCCAAAGACATGCATGGTAGGTTGATTGGCATCTCTGGAAAATTGTCCGTAGTGTGTGAGTGAATGAGAGTGTGTGTGCCCTGTGATGGGTTGGCACTCCGTCAAGGGTGTATCCTGCCTCGGTGCCCGATGACGCCTGAGATAGGCACAGGCTCCCCGTGACCCACTTTGGATAAGCGGTAGAAAATGAATGAATGAATGTTTGTATCCTCAGAGTAAATGTTGATATTAAACCCATTTCTGCTCTCTGTGATGCTCCAAGTGCTTGTTCATCTAAAAAGTAGCTCAAATGTGATATTTAATCAGTAAAATTAAGTGTAAGGTCTCAGTAAAATTAAGAGTCCTGTGTCATTTTAGATCACACTCTCGGCCAGAAAACCAGTTGTTTTTTATTATCTCCCATAAGTCCATTTTCACTGTCATTGGAACTCTATTTCTTTTCCTTTTCTTTCTTTTTTAGATGCAGTCACAGAGTTTAACATTCGTGGATATCCTTCTGTCATCTTGTAAGTACCTGGGATATGATTGATGCCTAAAAGCTGATCAGATATCCTTTTAGATAAGTCAGAGAGATTAATTTGAGTTATTTCCATATAATTACTGCATTTTTTAGATGATGTAGAAAAGGTGTGATGTATTATCACAACCAGAAGCTCAATAGCAGCTATTTTACATTTATGGCATATGATTATCCAGAGCGACCTACATTTTTATCTCATTTTATACAAATGAGCAATTGAGTTATAAGAGCCTTGCTCAGGGGCACAGCAGTGGAACCTCGGTGAACCTCAGTGAAGAAGAACTCTCTTGAAATCTTTTGATCCGTAGGCCAACACCTTGGCCACTAAGTCGCTATGTCCCCATCTGATAGAGAGAGTGAACATTAACATACCGTATTTCCATTCGAAAAGGGATTTAAAGCAGAAAACATGTAGACAAATCCTCCAGTACAGAGCTGTGATATGCAGAAAATATTCAGCATGTTGCTCTTGCAATTAATAAATAAAAGCAGAACAGCTTGTCAGCTTGTTATCTGGAGCGAAACTATTAGCTACCGAATTCATCCCAAATGAATCCCACAAAAGCTCTCATCTCGTGTTTTTTTTTTTTTGTCTTTGTTTGTTTCTTTTTTGTTTTTAATATTGTTCAAATGCGTTTACAGATCGTTCCCGTGCTCATTTGCATACCGAATTTCCTGCAATATCCATATTACATAGTTATTGCAGAAATCATTCCCAAATCAGAGTACGCTATTTCTGTAGCAGGATAATACAGCAGGCTCTAATCTCTCCACAACTGTATTATAGATTTTTTTTCTTTTATTTATTTTTTCTCTTCACAGCATAAAAGGTGATAAGTATTTTCACTACAACGGCCAGAAGACAAAAGATGCCATCCTTGAATTCACCAACAGAGTATCTGGGTAAATTTATATACTGTACTTAAGAACATTAGAGTCTGATGTTCTAAATAATAAATGTTATTTGTTAATATGTTATTTAAGAAAGAAAACCACGTAGCTGTTGATAAGATACAGTGAAGCTTTCTGTAAGGAATCTCCAGTGTCAGCAATTTGTAAGAGTCGATTTCTTTGTAAGCGAACATGAGGTTTATTTATTTCTGTTTTTTATTCAAGAGAGAGAAGAAAAAAAAAGAAATGCTGGCCAGGGAAAGTCTGTTTATAGCTGCTATAATGTGAGAAAGGACAGGAAGTAAGATTAGACATATCGCTACAGTGTAATACAAATAAAGCTCCAATGTGTGGACATGCAGTAAGAAAATAATGGTTGATTATTATCCTGTGACAGCGTGACACAGAGGGTTTTATTTCTTCTATACAGCGTGACACAGAGGGTTTTATTTCTTCTATAACGTCTTTAAAGCCAATGTACAGATTCTTTGTACAGATTAGATATCTTTTCAGGTTAAAGTCAGACATCTTTGCTGTATGTGTGTAATGTAACACACACTAGTGCGTGCCATTTCTCTGCTTCTGCTCAATCCAGTCCGTTTGTGCGAGCTCTGAGCAGCGCCCAGCTCTTCCAGAACGTCCTGAGCCGCCATCAGCTTTTCTTCCTTTACGTCGGTGGGCGGTCACCGCTTAAGGTAAACCGTCTGCACATGTTTTGTGCATGCTAAACAAAAACATTATGCCAGATATAATCTAGACTATCTAAATGACTTTAGCAAACAATAATAAAGACATAAAAATTCAAAAGTCCATTATCTCCATCCGGCTCATAAACCGGCCCTGATTATTTGGTTCAAAGCGATTATATTGTCGAAAACGCGTAATTGTTGTTAGTGGATGTAAGTAATGATTGTAGAATGAGTCCCTCATCCCTCATTAAGTGTGTAATGGACTGCTGACTCATTTTGTTTAGCACCTCGATAGTAAACGCTGGTTTATTTCTATATTTATTTACGTATAAAAAGAACACAAAAGAGAAAAATCGCTTTTTGCTGCTGTGTTTGTGTTCGCTACAGTAAATGAACAGTTGGAACTGATGGGAAATTGCTGCGGTATAATAGAAACTAAACACTAACAGGACACACAGTTATAGCAAATACTGTTTTTTTCCTCGAATGTCCAACATTTTACAACAGCCAGGCAGATTCAACCGAGGTAGTACCATTTACTTAAACTTATAAAATAGATTTCTAATAAATCTATCGATTTCTATACGTCCATTTATAGCACAGGATTCTTCCATGAAGCTGGTTCTTTATTATAAATTCATACAATTTGAAATATTGTTAATAAATTCTACAAAACGTTAAAAATGTGTCATATACCGTACTATCAGTAATATACAGCGTGTGCAGAAACACTACAGAATACCGTAAAATGCTATAGAGCATCGAGAATGATTACATAATTACGATTAACGTGTTTATAAAGCACCATATTTGGAATTCGGTGTCTAATTAAAAGTGGATACAGATAAGGAAATAGACCATCACGACACAATAATACACCAACACAATAAAACAATTGGTTGTGTAGTGAATAAAATAAAAGAAAGTTTTAGAAAAGTGAAAAAATAAAAGGTGAAAATGTTTTTTGTTGTTGTTCTTTGTCTTTTTCAGGGCAAGTTTTATAAAGTGGCATCTGAATTTATCACCTACAACTATTTTTTCTCCGCCACCGTGGACGTTTTACCTCAGGTGAAAAGAAAAAAACAAAAAACATTGCATTTCCACCCTAAATAAACAACTCCGTGTCTGAGTCGAGTTTCAAATGTTTTCAATTTCAGACGGTCGTGCCGCAAGACGTTCCCTCTGTGGCGGTGTTTAAAGATGGATCGTACGACATCTACGATGGTGAGAACTCCTTTAGACTTTTAAGGACTTTTCTCGTGTCAGATGTAAGCAATTTCCTCTCAGTGCCTCTCGAATGGTGCCGTCCCAGTTCGGCTGTGGAGGAAGCTGGTAGTGAAAAGCCAGTGCATCCAAGCAGAGGCTCACCAGGAAGGGGCTAAGGTAGTAGTCGTTACGGAGACGCGAGCAGCGATGGAGCACCCTGAGGACAAACTCTACACCGGTGCTGTCCTCATGCATTATCACGCTGGTCTGCTGCACATCACCGTTATCATAGAATGCCTTGTGGAGCCAGAGGTTAAGCAGGAGGTGATCGGAACACTGCACCTGGACCCGGAACACGGCCGTCTCAGAGGAGTCGGTCATTACTTGGATGGTCAAGACGTCCATCTCTGTTGTCAGACTCCTGCCTTAATGTGCTTTTCCTACAAAGACGCAACATTATTTATCAGCCGCTTCACGAATACTGAGGAATGTTAGCAGAGCAAATACTTAAACAGTCAGGAAAGAGAAGAAGGATGTCCTGAAGAACCAGTTTGACTTATTTAACATCGTTCTTTTTTTAGGTTTAAAATGCTTTAATATTAATCCAAAAAACAACAAGTTCTCCTGCATACAGTACCAAGGCACAAGGCAGACTTTTTCATCTACAATCTGATGCATGTTATATCCCATAAATACAATCCCTTTATTCTACTCACATCCTGTCACGTTTGATCACCCGACGTGATTTACAAAATGAAATTCTGACCTCAAATGAGCTTGTACGAGCGATACGAACCCATGATCACCACTTTTACAGTACGCCAAGTAAATGAAAAAAATCACGTGATATATTTGTGAATCTGTGTGCCAATAAATTCATTTGAAAGTAATTAGAGCAAAAATAAACGAATTGTGAAAAAATCATGTTCATGTTGTGAACAACATTTTAACAAATGAATGTGGAAAAAAACATGATAAAACAAAATGAACATGAAAATAAAAAATTGTGAAACAAAAAAAATAGATAATGCGCTATATGTTAAAGTGTTTAAAACTAACTAACTTAATAAATAGATTTTAGTACAAATTTTATTAAAGTTCTGTTTACTTACTTTTAATATTCTGCAACGTTTCTATTCCAGAAGTGAATCATTTCTTTTTTAAAAAGAATATATTTCCACACAATGCCTTATAAGGAAGATCTGAAGATCTGTTTATTTTTCCACAGACATCATGATAAACATACAAAACATTGCTCTTCTCCTGAACCGTATGAAAGTTGCGTCTTTCCTGATCCACTATACGCCCTCTTAGTCAACTGACTTCGATGAAGAATCCTGCTTGCATGCGGTTACAGTCACCATACACTGTTTACTCAACACACCACTTTAATCCATGGAAATTTCAGCAGTGCTAGTAATAAACGAAGCTTGATAAGATACAGATTGTACACGATTACCTGCTCCGAGTTCTCTCCATAAATGACATGTGGCCACTGTATTATAAAGATGGAGCTGTGATGAATTTACAGCCATGATATCAGCTTCAATTAATAATAATCATTTAAAAAAAACCTGTGTAACTGTATAATAAAGGTTCGACTTTTCATTTATTAAAATATATTGTACCGTTGATTTACAAAATTCATTAAGTTCATTCATTGAGTCATTAGCTTTCATTATTTTTACTAAAAGACATTAAAAAAAACATGTTCTCTGATTAAAAAAGTATGTTTTTATTTTGCTTTTCTTTTCAACTTTTAAACTTAACTATTAAACTTCAATGTGTTACCTGACTGATAAAAGTCAGAATTATACTCAATTGCAACACTTTCACAAATATTTTCAGCAATTTCCATTAAGTTTTTTTAACGTATATAAAAGCTTTCATGTCTGTTTGTTGGTAACAAATGTTGGTAGCAAATATTAGCTCGATAGCCGTAACTAGCTAGCACTGCAAATATCGTTGTTAATGTTGATGTTGTTGTTGTTGTTGTTGTTGTTGCGGTGCACGTTGTTGTTGTGCAGAGTGCGCGTGATGTTCAATTTCACAAAAGGAAATTAATTTAAACACACTTTAAAGTCTAAAGTTTATTTCTTTTTGTGTTTGTTATTACAACATAAAATATAAGAGCCAATTAAGTTCCTGTATGCAAATGTCTTCTTTTGCCAGGGAAATGGGGTGGGGCTTTTTGTATTGGGGTGTTTTCAATTCAGAAACAGAATCTTAAGAAACATTGTGCTTTTATTCATGATTAATATTCTTTTTTCTTTAATATGTTTAGAAATGATTATCATATTCATTGAATTTGTTTTTTCGTCCAGAGTTGCGTGATGGCAATCTTTCCTCCTGGGTGGACCGAGAGCGTTTTCCTCGTTACTTCCTGATTGACAGCTTCTCTTTGTACCAGATGGGCGAGCGAAGTATGATTACACGCTAACACAACTAACAACATACTAACACAGTGTTGACACTATTCCAAATTTACTGTAGAATATATAGCACCCTATAAAAGGAGGAGTTAGTTAACATCAGTTTAGTTGTCATTTCAATGTTGTCAACTCTTTTCCTTTTATAGACTTTTGTGGGCATCCCTGAATGCAAATCAGCTGTGCTGTGAACATGATTGGTTAATTATAGCTGATTGGATGTATGAAGTATAGAGAAAAATAATTAAAAACTTTACAAATCTCTAAGGAATTATACTTCACTTCGGCTAATGGAAATATGTACTCGCTTCACTAAATATTTGTTAATAAGTCATACATTAGTCATGACACATTACTAAAGCAGTGAATATAAACCCTTGCATTGTTGTGTCCCAATGTTCTTCTCAGCTAAACTCGTAGCTGTTGCTGTGGTGGATGAGAAAAAGCCGTCTGCAGAAAGTATTCGGTAAAACTCCGACCTCAGATCACATTCCTCTGCTGTTAAACATGAAATGCTTTGTGTGGAAACACTGCTCGAATTCTTTGTTTATTTCTCTCTTTAGGTATAAGAACCTTGTGGAAAAGGTGGCCACGGAATACAGAGACCAGTACAGCATGTGAGTTTCCTGAGAAATAATTCATGCCTGAGATAATGGAAGATTTGGGTATAAAATGACGTGCATCTGTATGTGTTACAGGAGCTTTCAATTTGGTTACGTGGATGGAAACGACTACATCAACGGCATCATAATGGAGTGAGCAGGATGAGTTACTCTGTGGATAAATATGATTGTTCTTGAGATATTTACTGAATTCTGCTCTTTATATGAGCCTGAATTTAGATAGTAGTGTAGAAATTATATTTTTGATGTGTTTTGTATGTAGCATTCTGTATATTTGTTACCTCCCCAAACACACATTGCTAAACAAAAGGTTTCAGTATATATGAATTGCTTGAAGTCTTAAGATAGCTAGCTAGGTAGCAATATTTTATTGATCCTGCAAGGGAAATTGTTATGCTACAGATACACGAAAATAGCGAAAGCAAATACAGATCTGTAAAATAAAACCCCACCAAAACAATTAGTAAAAATATACACAACCTTGAAAACATTTTTTAAAACGTTCTCGGTGGAGCCGAACAAATCTTTGTAGTATGATTTGATTAAAAGGATGGGATGGATTATCCATGATCTCCCAGGTTCTTCATTGATCTTCAACTCCTCCTCCCACTTACTTCAAATTTTAATCCAATGATTGTAACAATAAGAAGGAATACTACAGAGTTAGTGGACTACCTGAAAAATATTTATAAGGAAATGATGTTATGGTGAAAAACATCTCAACATCTGATGCCTCTAGACATATCATCCATGACGTTCCTGGAATTCGCAGGTGTTTCAGATGATCATACACCCTGCTCCAAGCAACCCAGCTGAAACTGATCAGACCCCAGCTGGTTATCTATCTACCATCCCAATGGATGTCTTTTAGCTTCTCCCTCGATAAGAGCTCTGGACAAAGATTGAGTCGCAAAGCCCTGGCATCAAACCTCTATTGGCAAGCACCTCGCCCTCCAGCCGGCCCACTGGCAGTCACTGAGCAGACCTCTGTACTTGGCAAGCTTTCTTTCAGCGGCCTGTTCCAAGCGGTGAGCTCCACATGTTTGCTGGATGCAGACAGCAGGATAAAGTCTGGTCTCAAGGTAGTTGCTCCTGAGGCTAAGGAACTTTATTTGAAGCTTGAGCTCAACTTATACAAGCCAGTCTTTCTCAGAGCAGATGTGACACAGTAGCTCTCTATCTTGCATGAATGTGATTGTGGCCTTGGATAATGGGACCTTTTAGAACAAAGTCTGGGCTAATGGCTACCGCAATGACCTTCAGAGGTTGATGGCCTTGAACGTTTCATAGTCCCTCTGACCACCAGCTTAGGATGTGATGGGATCCATACTTGGAGAACAATGAACAGGCTGGTGACTCAGTCTCTCCTCATCTGAAGCATATTGCAAGGACAAGGAGACTTTATTTTGGCCTGCTCATCTTTTATCTTCCTTTCAAAATAGAATCCATTTTCTTGACTATTGTAACTATAATGTTCCATTATTGTTTTTCTTTCCTCAGCGAGTTGCCAATGCCTTCTCTCATTGTCTTGAACATGTCCATTGATGGATATTATCTTCCTGGATCTACGATGGAGACCATTGAAGATCTTTTCCAGTTCCTCAATAACATCTTGACTGGAAGATCTGAGGTCAGATCACATCCACTATTTTGTTCAATCTTTTCTGGGCTTCATGTTTAACCTTAACTTCGTGTTGATGTTTCAGTTACTCGGAGGGAACGGATTCCTTCGGCAGATAAAGAGACTTTATTATCGTGCGACGTCTGCTGTAAAGGTGAGCGATGAATCAGTAGGGAAGATGAATGTGAAGTAAAGAAGCCTCTCATCTTGAACAAATATTGGAGAAATATTTAGAGCAATTTTTTCCCCTATGTGATTCCTAACATTTCTTTCTCGCTCAGATGAGTTTTGCCTCAGCTCCCTTCGGTACGTGTTTTCTTATTTCCTTGCCACTGTTTGTGATTGGATTCATTGTCATGGGAATCTGTACTGCTGAGCGAGTGGATGATAAAACAGCAGATGATGGTGCTCGTCCTGCGGTCACTCACAGGAAGAGAGCAGCGCTGAAACACTCTGAAGCCAAGAAAAAAGATTAACGGCACCACGAACATGGCTCCCAGCCCTTGTCCTCAACAACCATTACTTTGAGAATTTGTCTGCATTATCTGCTCTAACACATACACACACAAACACACACACACACACACACACACACACACACACACACACACACACACACACACACACACACACACACACACACACACATTAACTCAGCAAAGTGCTGTTCGACAAATTACTCTCATTAACTGTGTTGAAGAAGACCACTCTGCACTGTGTTATGGGAAAATTTATTAATCATTCATGAAACTCAGATTTTCAATTTATAAATAATAAAACTCAGATAATTCATTATTTGTAATTCGTACTGAATTTTGTAACACTGTTCTGACTAACAGCACAAATGCTACGGTTCTCAGGGAAGTTTTAAGTTGAATCCTTATGCTTGATAAAATAAAACACAATCACCAACAAGGTTTTGTAGCGAACCAGAATCACTTCTATCCCTCTGTTTTTACAGCACAGACTGAAGTGTTTTATTCTGCTAAAACACTGCAATGTGCCAAACACTAGCACATTTTATTTAAGGATGATGTGTCATGCATTTTTTTAATCCATGTATAGTTACATTTTAATGTTGTGGAGCAACCACAAAACGACTCTGTTCCTGTTCCGTTGTGCTTTTTTAAAATTTTCTAGCCACTTTAGAGGGTAACATCATTTCTACCTTATGATGTGGCTTGTAAAAATAGTGTTTTATTATACTGTTTATAACTCACACAAACAGTATGTCTCACAAACTACCTTCTTATTACAGAGTGTATGAAACACACTGGAGGCTGTTTTGAAAGGCTGAGGATGGAAATGCACGATATTAAAGTGCTTAAATCTCATTTAGAATCGAATTTGGAAACTTTTGACCTCATTTTTTAATCTAATTTGATGCAAATTGATCAGATTCTGTTGCTTGTAAGAAAGAAATATCATTTTTAAAGCCCAAAACATACTCAGTAATGCTGCTTAAACAGTGTCATTACTTTTCTTCCTTAATTTTGTCCTAAAGGTGTGAAAACCTTTGTGTTCAGCTTTGTAAAATACTATTTAGAGTACTATATAACATATATAGCTTTCAGCTACTGTTATAAATAAAGAAACAGATCAGAAATGTATCCGTCACTAGGACTTGTTTTGCATTTCCGGTATCCAAGCGCCACCTATTGACAGGAAATAGGCTGCACAGTTTGGAGAAAGAATCCATATCGAGAGACGGAATTGATATTAAAATGGCGAGTAACTAAACAACAAATGATTTTCTTTGATAAAAAGCTGTTTTGCTTTTTTCCCCCCCGCGGAATCTCGCGTTTTATAATATATGCATTTTTGTACAGTTCGTAACTGTACGTAACTTCCGGGTATCTCTCGGCATCACTCGCCATCGTTCCTCTTTCTGCGGTTAAGACTTATATTTTGCAAGTTTGTGCCTGTTTTTGTCGTCGCTTGAGGCTGCTAACGTGTTCTGGCACGTCACGAGTGCATATTCGGGTCAGGAAATTGAGGTACAAAAGATTAGCCTTGGCTTGTTTTTGCGTCGAAATAAAGGGACTTGTTGCCGCGCATGCGCAGATCGAAATCAGATGTGTGAGGAAACGGAGCAGTGGACTCAAAACACCGACGTGTTTTCTCTCAGAAGGCGCTTTACATGCGCACGTTTATCTTTTGTGCAGGAAAATAACACGATTTGGAACTGACTCCATGGAGACCACGTGTGGAAGAGATTGCCAAATGAAAGTGAAGGACTTATGGTGTCAAACCAAAAGGACTGAACAAGAGAGATAGGAAAAGAACATGGGGATGTTTAGTCATGGATGATGCATGTATTACAGAAGCTTTCTCCTCACAAACAATGTTCAGGACTGTGTTATGTTTTCATGGTCTACAATGAAGGAAATTTTCATAAACCTGGTGGTTTGGTGGTGGTCTACCTAGACCTCAAAAACTTTTTCCTCCATACGAATTCAGTACAACGGAATTCATCAAGAACTTGGCAAGCACCCAAACACTCCATGTGAAATTCTTCTGTCTTGAAAGTATGATTCATCTCCTAAAATTGCTGTAGACGTGAGTAGTAGCAGTTTTTTATTTTTTTGTTAAGGAGGAGTGTTTTTCGAGGAGAAAGAAAAAAAACCACCCCACATCTGTCTTTTAGATCATGGCTTTATGCATGGTGAATTCTGCGCTTCTGCTATGTCTTGTGAATTTGGGATTTTCCTTCTCTGGGATATTTGACCCTTCAGGCAAATATGGCACAGCCGGCGAGCACGACATGCGGGCAGATTTCCATACGGACACCAACACAACCACAGAGAGAGGATTTATCATGTCATCAAACATCCACCCCAACCTTTATTTTGATCTGACAGAAGTGCGACGACTGAAAAAGAAAGCTGCCAGTACACATGGACATGTATTTAAAGTCATACGGAATGCTGTGACGATCATGCTCGACAGCCCGTCACTCTACCTGCCACCCATGAACCACGAGGAATTTGCAAAGAAATGGAATGAGATTTACGGTAATAACCTTCCGCCGCTTGCTCTGTACTGTTTACTCCAACCTGAAGACAGCACCGCATTCCAGTTTTTAATTAAGTACATGGATCGTATGGCTGATTATCCTAACTGGATGGTGACTAGTGCGCCAAATGATGAGGTTCCAATATCCCATTCCCTCACTGGCTTTGCTACAGCTTATGACTTTATTTATACCTATCTGGACACCCAGAGAAAGGTTCGCTACCTTAAGAAGATTCGTGCTGTAACGGCGGAACTTTATGAACTGTCCAAACATAGAGGTTGGGGTCGTCAGTTTCTACAAAACCACCAGACTACAAACATACTAGCTATCCTTACGGGAGCTATTGTAACCGGTGTCCACAAAGATCGTGAGACCATGATGTGGAAGCAGGTAGCAGTGAACTACATGGAAAAGACTATGTTCCTCTTGAACCACATCGTTGACGGTTCCCTGGATGAAGGTGTGGCATACGGGAGCTACACGGCCAAATCCATCACTCAATACGTTTTCTTAGCGTCACGTCATTTTGAAATCGACAATAAGAATAACAACTGGCTGAGAGCCCACTTCATGTTCTACTATGCCACTGTGCTCCCTGGGTTTCAAAGAACTGTTGGAATCGCAGATTCCAACTACAACTGGTTTTATGGGCCAGAGAGTCAGCTGGTCTTCCTGGATGCATTCGTGCTCAGGAATGGCTCTGGAAACTGGCTGGCGCAGCAGATCAGAAAGTCCCGCCCCAAGGACGGACCCATGATGCCGTCTGTAGCACAGCGCTGGGCTACTTTACACACCGAGTTTATCTGGTATGATGCAGAGCTCACTCCTCAGCCACCGCCTGATTTTGGGAAACCAGACATGCATGTATTTTCAAACTGGGGTGTGGTGACCTATGGCGCAGGCTTACCTTCAGGTCAGGACAATACTTTTGTGTCTTTTAAATCTGGGAAGTTGGGTGGTCGAGCAGTGTACGACATTGTTCATGCTAAGCCTTATTCCTGGATTGATGGCTGGACTAACTTTAACCCGGGTCATGAGCATCCGGATCAGAACTCGTTTACTTTTGCACCAAATGGACAAGTGTTTGTCTCTGAAGCTTTGTATGGACCAAAATACAGCTATCTTAACAATGTCTTGGTATTTGCACCTTCCCCGACTAGCCAGTGCAACACGCCATGGGAGGGGCAGCTAGGGGAATGTTCCAAATGGCTAAAATGGGCAGAAAAGGAAGCAGGTGACAGCGCTGGTGAGGTCATCGCAGCGTCCTCATACCAGGACACTATGTTTGTTAGTGGTGAAGCCGTGTCAGCTTATTCGTCTGCTATGATGCTGAAGAGTGTCTATCGAGCCCTTGTTCTGCTCAACTCCCAAACCTTATTAGTGTTAGATCATGTTGAAAAGCACGAAAAATCTTCTCTGACATCATTTAGTGCCTTTTTCCACAATCTCGACATCGACCTGAGATACGTTCCCCACAGGTCTTTGAATAAGTACAGTGGAGCTCTAATGGATGTATGGGACGCCCATTACGAGATGTTTTGGTTTGACAACCAGGGAGTCAGTCCTGTTGGCAGGATACAAGAAGTAGAACAGGTTGCAGAGTTCAAAAAGAGATGGACTCAGTTTGTAAACGTTACTTTTCCCATGGATGATGTAGTCAGCAGGGTGGCTTACCTGATGCATGGCCCTTTTGTCAAAGTATCTGACTGCAGGTTTGTTGACAACAGCAAAAACGGAGTTAAACTATCAGTTACCCTGAATGACACTGAGACGACAGTCACTATAGCAACAAACTATAAAGATATTGGTGCCAGACACAGCTACTTAGGCTTTGCAGGGTTTGCCAAAGCAGAGAATGAACATAGAATTATTCATTTTGGTCAAGGAGTTCAGGTTTTACCTAGCCAAGGGAAAAAAGACTCTACATTTAACTTCGGTTTCATGATCAACGTCATTGCAGTGTGGGTTCTGTGTTTTACCATCGCAGTTTTGATCATAAAGAGAAAGTTTAATATTTCCTCACGTAAACTTTTTCGCTGCACTGTCATTTCAGTGCTGCTTTTCTGGGTGCTGGAACTCTTAGTGACATCACATCGCTGTCAGGAGGTGCTGTGCGGCATAATGTGGAGGGATCTTCGTGTCTCTGAGGAAGCCGTCACTCGATCTGCCTTCCCTCTTGATCGCACCCCGGACACCCTTCCGTTCATAATCATCACCTCCCTTCCCGGCTCCGGAGCCGAAATCCTTCAACCGCTTTTCGACAACAGTTCTGACTTTGTGTATCTCAGCATTCCCTCCACGTACCTCCGCATTCCTGAGACCAGCTTTGCTCCTGATTCTTTCATAGACGCTTGTGAGTGGTCCAGAGCAGATGCTCAGAATGGAAAGTTTCGAGCCATTCAAGGATGGTTCCATTCTATGGTCCATAGTATCAAACTGCACCTGCAAAATATTCAGATCTACAAGAGTAGTATTCAGGTGGAAAAAAAGGGCAGTGCTCAGGCAACGAGGAAGAGGCGGAAGCTCCTGATGGAAATGAACGAGATCAGAGACAGGCGCTCTACCTCGAGGGAAGTGGAGTACATCAAGGAGTTGAGGCAGCACTTGTCGAACTTCCCGAATGCCTGCCCAGTGTTGAATCTTCGCAGTGGGAGCTGGTCCTTGAAACTGTCGTTTGTTCAAGAGGTCATCGGGCGCTCCTTACGTTTTGTTCAAGTAGTGCGTGACCCCCGGGCATGGATCTATCTCATGCTCTACAACAGCAAACCGAGCCTTTACTCCAGCAAAAACATCAGAAAACACTTGCTCAACATTCTGAACCAGGGTAGTGACAGGGCAGGACAGACCTGCACACAGTTCCATGCGGCATTTCAGCCTCTGCGTGAGATCCTTGCTCAGGCAGATGCTAACCCCGTGCTTTTGCTAGCTCATCTCTGGCTCGCTCACACTTCCGCTAGCCTCCATGCGAGCGCGGATTTGCCCTCCCACACCTACCTTCAGGTGAAGTTTGAGGACATTGTAAACTTTCCTGAGGAAACTGCAGAAAAGATACACAGGTTTATCGGCGTGCCGGTTGCTCCAGCGGCCATAAACCAGCTCGCATTTGCTACATCCACAAATCTGTATCATCTTGTCTACGAAGGGGATATATCACCTGCTAAAATTAATTTGTGGAGAGAAAATATGGCTCCTGATCAGATTAGACTTATAGAACATGTGTGTGGGACTGTCATGGACACTCTTGAGTATAACAGATACGTCTTTGTATGAAATAAATGGAATTGCTATTTGTATAAATGCAGAATTGTTTCTATAAAATGGATGTTTAAAAAAAGTGTTTACTCTTTTTGGAATTTTTGTACAAATAAGATTGGGCAGTTCTTTCTTGTAGCTATAGGAGCTTTGACCCTAAGCTTTTGGAACCACTGGATATTAAGAAGAAACTTTTTAACAGGTCAAGTGAGGACAAAAGTTCTGTACTGAGGAATACTGCACATGAGAGCCAAAAAAATAGCAGGGTTGCTGCACTACTCTGTTTATGAGAAATCTCTTATCGAGTTTCCTTAGGATAGTAATTCATGCACAATTGTTTTAAGATTAGATTTCTTGTTCAGGACAAAGTTTTAAAATGCAGAAGGATATTTTAAGATATTCGAGAGATCTTAAGAGGATAAAAGCTGAATTAAGGACGTATCCAGTCACTGACGACGCAAGTGCTTTAGACTTCTTCTTTAACAACAATCTCTTACCACACTGCTTCTCTACGTTTCCCTATAGCGGTATATTTCTAAAATAAGCTGTAACATGACTCCAGTATCAGACAGCCTCCAGGAGTCGATTTAAATTCCTGCTGATGGAGAGAACAAGGCTTTTCACCCATCACTGTCATTACATCTGTCTGCTGCTATGTATGCTTTGTATCGATCATGACAGGTCATATAGTGACGGATAGTTATTAGCGTCAGCTGGTTTGTGTCAGGCTTATTATCATGCTAGCTGACGTAGCAGAGATTAGCAATAACGCTGTTGTTAAATAAAGTGGCATCATCAGTATCTTTATAAATTAATTATTATAACACTTCATAAGCCAGTAATTATCTATGTAGTGGTGTTGTGCTGAAGCTGGGCTACAGTTGACTCCAAGGAGGTGATTAATTTGTTCTTACAGCACATCCTGAAATGATTTATTAATTTTAAACTAGTCATTTATCGATTGCTGTCATAATTCATTAAAGAACGATTACATTATACAAGCTATAAATATTAGTTTCCTCACCCTTTTCATTTCGTTGTTGTTAAGTTAACAAAAATCAAGAGAAACAAATATCGATCTTACTGAAGATCTTCCAGAGAAAACCCAAATTCTGAAGATGTTCCTCTGGTGGAAAACTCCACAGAAATATTCCACCTTCACCATATGAACAATTAAACATTATCAAATTATGTTAATATGAAGCAATTCTCTGCAAATAAATCATGAGAGTGTTACTACAGAAACAATGCATTTACAGTATATAGATCCAGTGCATTAATAGAACTAACCTCCTTTCAGATCTGTTCATCTGAGAAAAAGTCACTGTGGATGTCACAACTGTTTATATGCTTCTACTCAAAAAGTCACAAAGATTTATTTTGATAAATCGTTGCACTTTAACTTGAAATTAAAGATACATCTATGTGAATCCGGAGACGCTGTGTTCCAGCAGTATAGTTGCGTATCAGAGCCAAGCCGAGAGAGACAGAGAAGAAGAAAAAACAGACCGTGAAGAGGCTCGGCCTTGACGTGAGGGCACGTGAATGTTTCTGTGGAAAGAAAAGTGGTGAGAAACATTTCTTTGGAACAGTTTTATAATCAAACAGCTCTAACAACTTGGGACAGAGCAAATATTAGCCGGACTTCAAGACGTAGCAGTTTCAAGTGTCTACTTTCACAGAGTGTTTAGCCGAACAGCTGTCTGGAAGAAACCATATAAAAACCTAGATAAATCCGCAGAAAGCAGAAAACAACTTCTCTATATGACCTAGTTCTTCTCTCTGGCTCTTTTTTTCTGTTTGTCTGTAAAATACAATGCTGTAGATTCGTCACTGAGAGTGCAATTTTGCTGGGTATCATTTTGAGCTGTAGAGAAACCATTACTCCTGCACTGGAATGATAGAAAGTAATGTACTTTCAGAAGAAGAGGATTATTTGTCAGGAGAAAGCAACTCGTCCAGGAACACACAGAGACGTCAGTCGCCGCATATTCGGCCACTTCAGAAAGTGCTCCAGCAACCCACGTTTGTCGTTCGTCAGCAGAAAATTTGAGATGATTATTAAAGTAGTAAATTGTATTCTAGAAGGACAAAAGTACTTTTGTCTTCAGAAAGGTTTGTTTTTAAGATATCGTCACTGAGCGTGAAGAAAGATGTTTTGCTATTCTCTGTGTCACTTGTGATGAACTTCTCAACGTGCTGTGAGATTACTGCAGCACTGCCAGGATAAACACTACACACACATACCGAACACACGTCATTCTCTCCACTGACCTTTTACCTCTTCTTAGCCCACTTGCTTCTCACAGATGGACCTGAGATTTTACTATTTAAAAAAACAAAAACATTGTTACAGTGATAGAAATCACAACCTAGCCTCATCAAAGCTGTCATTATTATTATTAGTAGTATTGTTAGTATTTAGTTATTACCCTCTTTGGCTGGTTAGTTGAATCTGAAATGAACAAAATAATAATAAAAATATGATTAAAAAGCTTCATGGTTCTAATAACAACATGGTTATACACAACATGGTTATACACAACAAAATCGCAAGCTTCAGTAAATTGATCTGTACCAAGGAGAAAAAAATGGAAAAGCTTTGATTGATGCTGTTTTTGATTCATATTAAAGCAGAAAATCAATAAGCTGTTAGAGCTCAGTGATATGACGTTATATTGATATATTATGACTAAATAAAAAAAATTATTTAGGACTAAATTTTATTTATTTATTTATTTATTTATTTATTTATTTATTTATTTATTTTTCACAGTCCTGTGGGTATAATCAAATCACACTTTATAATTATTATTATTATTATTATTATTATTATTATTATTATTAGTAGTAGTAGTAGTAGTAGTAGTAGAAGTTCTAAAAACATACAGATGACAAATATATTTTTGTACTGAATCTTTCAGCTGCCTTTATTTTTATCTGTAAACGTGAAATAAAAGTAAGTTTTTCTGACAAAATTGTTTCTCCTGAGTTTCATTGACGTTTGTAATTGAGGTAAAGTTTGTAACCATTGCGGAAATCTGAAATCTGAATCATTTTTGAGTAATAATAAAATATTAACAGTGATACAATAGAAATAAAACTCAGGAAGACAATCAAACGATGTAGCAATGCGATGAAGCTGAGTTACTGTTAAAAACAAGAAGTGTTTCATTTGTTTACACCAAAGTAAATCTGAATTGGTTAAAGAATGACACTTTTTATAGTTATAGTTGCATACAATGATGTAGAACATTCACAAAACTGTCTTGCAGTTTCACAGCCTTGTCTTCCTATCGAGAAAAGTCCTGAAGCTGTCAGAAAACCAAAAGTTACAGCTATAGGATACAAAGTGCTAAACGTGCATTAACGTCATATAAAAAAACAGGTTTTCACCGTATTTAACATAGGCACAAAACACTTTAAGGAAAGAAAAATGTTTTTAATGAATATTGTGTGCTGTACAAGTCAAACAGAATGCTGTGGTGTAAGAAAGAATAAATATTTATCAATAACCATGCTGTAGTAATGTATACCCCTGTTTTCTGACAGTCAGAAAGGTCGCAAATACATATATTTATACATTTATTTTAAAATCTGATCTCTGGCTGTTATTCAGGGAAACTGAGTGAAGTTCTATACATCTGTGGGATGTGATTTGCATTTGTATATACAGCTTGAGTTTATTCTGGACACGCTGCAGTAATTTGTGTGTTTATAGAACAACGCTTTTTGGAATATATTTTTCATGTGCTATAGCTGCACCTGCAAAGAATTAGCTTAAGTGCTACAGAATATGGCGGCAGAGACGTCAGTAAATGGATGAACAGTTTGCAAAGATATTTTGCTTTGATTTGTTTATATTATAAATATAACTTTTACAAAAAAAAACCTGCTGAAAGAGCAAACATTTACATTTAAAGCTGCATTAAGAAGAATAGGGTTAAAAAGAGAAAACACACTCATGCACGCACACAACACAAAATCCGGTATGTCTCCTGTCTAAGCAAATATATTCTATCATTACTTTTTTTTCAGGATTACTTTTTGGTTTATTATTCTTATTTTTTTTTTAAATTATTCTTCTTATTATTTACTACTTCACTTTGAGCTGTCTCCACTAAAACGGCTTGTGGCCCCCAGAGGGCGCTCTAACACCACGATTGACTTTTTTTCAGCCTTTACAGGAAGCATGGCTTATCCTATAAAAAATATTTTATATATGCTTAAGGATGATATCAAGTCATGAATTTCCAAATAATAATGATAATAATTTTAAATTTTATGTCTTTTCGACATTTTATCGTGTCATGTTTTTCATAATTATGACAATGTTAGACTTCTTTTCACCTTCCATCTTCTTGTCAGCATTACACTGTAATATATATATAATAAGATCATAATTTTGTAACTTTTTCTTGGTGAAAATGCAGTCCCTTATGTCTGACACTATGTTTTGGGCAAATTTGTTTTTCTGCACTCTTTAATGTCTTCATCAAGCTCTTTGGTGCAAATGTTCACAGCAAGTTCACCTGTGTTACATTAACACCTTCTGGTACACAGTAGGTGTGACTCTGAAGCACACACCTTACATCACTTTACACCTTAGGTGTTAACACCAGATCATTATAAAGTCTGCTGAAAGCTGGCTTTATTACTAATGATGTCCATGATTGATTTTGTTTTCTTTCATCATTCGTTGTTGTTTACAATCTTTTCTCCGTTTTCACTGTTTTTAACAGCGTTCTATGTTGCTCCTAGATGTCCAGAGGGATTTTGCTTCATCTCTAACTAAAGAGAGCGATGCAGCAGCGCTTTAGAACATTCGTCGGTACGTGTCACTTAAATAGATCAGATTCAGTTTTTCATGCTAATATCACTGTGCTATAACTAGCTGAGATTTAACTTATATCATATGTAATGTATAGCTGCATTGCATTCTGGGATTATCCATAGTATTAACAATGTTGGATTTCTCCATAAAGCTGAACTTGGTTTGAAAAAGAAACATGGGTGTAGGAAAAAAAAAGCTACATGAGCTCACACAGCATCAAGCGCACAACAAAAATACAGTCAACACATTGACTGTCAACACAAAATATATTCAATCAGTACCACATACCAAAACACATCCCAGATATTTCAATCTAAACATATTTTGTGTGGCTCAGGATGGAGATTTCTTTTAAAACGTTCTTATAAATAAATAAATAAATAAATAAATAAATAAATAAATAAATAAATAAAAAGTGACAGTCCTGCAGTGTGTAAATTGTGCTCTGTATATATGCATGAGTCATTCTGAATTATATTACGCCAATTCTTTCTAATCCTGACAGTCCAGATGGGAATCTAAACCTGGTTTGGTTCCAGACCTCCTGCATCCCTGGAGGATCCTGTAATGCAGGCGAGGAACCAGGCTCGTGTTTGAACATTCACCCCGAGTGCAAAACGTCGGCAGCGTGATTAGTTTACTTGTAGCGGAGACTTTGATGAATTATGTTGCGTCGTGAGACCGGTGCCATTTATTCTTCTTAATGTCAAGCTCTCGGAAAGTGCACGCTGATAGAACCGTGAGAGAGCTGTGCTTAATACAGTAAGGAGTCCACAGAGGTCTGATGGAGGAGGGAGGGATGTGGTGTTCGGGGTCTGGAGCATGGAACGGGTGAAGTTTAATACATTTAGACTTTAAAAACGTTCCATCAGAAAGAGCATTATTTTGGAAAAACACGGATGTAAGACTTCAAACTGCAGGATGATTATGACGACCTTCAATTTTGGCCACTTTTATCAGCCCAGAAAAACTTATGCTGAGTGACCTCAAAGTTCCAGTTTTACCTCAGACCAAGAAGTGACACCGGAGACTACTTCAGCAAATGATAAATAAACATCAACTTATAGAAAACTTTTTCTTAATGCTTATTTACCAATTAGGTCAAAATTTATTTATTTATTTATTTATTTATTTATTTATTTATTTATTTATTGTTACATCGTTATTATACTTGTTGCCCTCCTGCCCTCCTGAAGACTTTCCCTGTAATGAAAAGCACCAAAACTGGAGACTCCTTCTGTAAATGTATTTTATTTACCATGAAGTTAAATAAACATCTTATTTATATCAACAGAATAATAACTTTAACAATTACGAAGATTTAAATTCAGAAAGGTTTAAATTCGACACATTGTGCCCCGGTGCATGTTGAATCCTGATGGAACATTCTAGAAAAATGACACACACTTCTGACCAATTAGAATCAAGGATTCAAGAAGTTAATCAAATCATGCTGTTGTGTTTGTGTAAAGTAAATAATATGTACATTTTAGTAGTATTTTAATATGAGTTAAGTTCTAGTAAATTCCAGCAGTCAGGATCAAAAAATAAACAAAGACAACAAACAAGGACAGAAAACATCTAAACCTCAGAGCTCCAGGCGGGAAAAATGATGGACGAGACTGCTCAGGATGGAACAGGAAGCATGCGGGAGGGCTTCGCTACAGCTTTATAAGCAAAAGTAAAGCACAAAACTTTGCACAAGCACCGATATGTGCCACTTTTATCTCTTCTTCTCTCCTCTCTGTGTATAAAGATTCTCTGTTATGTCGAATCAAATACCTTGGGGAGGTTTTTTTTTCACTTTTGTGCAGACTGCTCTCCCGAGCACACACTCTAACACAACCTGGCATTAATATTCAACGTTATTTAAATGTCTGACTCCTAAAAGTCAAAAAATATGCCAGTGCTTTTTTTTTTTTAAATGAAAATTCCCCGGTTAATCCTAATTAGCATCTGTGCCTGACCCCGTTTTATCATTGTAATAGGACGGAGAAATTAATAACAATTAGCAACAGAATTAAAGATCCAAGGTGCTCTGACTGGGCATGTAAACGTCTTATCAAGGAGCTCATAATGAGGTGGCGAGACCTTTCATCTTTCATCAGTCCACTCACAATGGCGTCAGATGCTTCTTTGATAGTCGAAGGACAATTGATGTGATGAAAAACAAGAGGTGGTTTCAGGCAATTGGATCCATTTAGATACAATTTTCCACCGCTTGCTACTAAAGCGGCTTGCTTTTGAGCCATTTCAGCTCTCTTCCTCTCTTGCGAATCAGAGACGATACAATCTAAATGCTAATCAATTCCAGCGAAGAGGCTGCTTTAGTGACGGCGGATTCTGTACCGCCCTCCATCCATCCCTCCAGCCCTTCCCTTGATACCGACCCACAGGGACGAAGAAGACGACGGGTTTTGTTAGCAGGCTGACATTTAGTTGGTCTCATACAAATCTAGCCTAACCGCTGCTTATTAGATTAACTCTTGATGGGCTGGCGGAGTCGGGAAAACAAAACAAAACAAAACAAAAAAAAGTTCCACTTTGTCTAAAGCAGTTACTCTCAGTTCTACAGCTTACACAAAACAAAGTGCTAGAGCATCCATAACTCAGAATTACCCTTCATTTGGCAGCGCTTAGAACTCTGCTTGTCAAACTTAAAAGCTCACAATCTCAATTCTGATTGGTCAGAAGGCATTTCTCGAACAGCAGCTCTTGGCTTATATTTGTTCTTACTGGTTATTGTTTCTATAGCAACAAACTCCATTTACATTAGGTTTATTTTTTGGCGGTCGCTCGACATCTTGACATAGATTTTAGATTTTGCGTCTTTGAAAGAAGTCTCCAGTGTCACAGAGTTAGAACTGAAGCAGTCATTTTCCACCAGAGCATGTCCCGACGATGTCACAATAGATGTAGACGTGAGCCAAGGGTGCACAATCAGATGTGCTGTCTAGTTAGGAGGAGAAGCCACCCTCTCTCTCTGCCTGTCAATCACAGCACTAGCAGATCATGGGTCTCTGTGAACTCATGTATGTGGAAGAGGACAGACAGCGCTTTCCTCTGAGCAAGTCTGATCTGGTTTGTAGGTGGAAGGACGTATGAATGTACATTAAAATACATCAAATTCTTCTTGTTTTTCTGTTTGACAGACAGAAAGATCTGAAACTTTCCTGGAACAGTCTTCATCAGTGGAAGGTCAACGCTGAAGACCTCCTCAAAAACCTTGATGGAACTTTGATGGCCAGAGATGATGATGAAGTTTTAATGACATCATTTTAATACGTAATAGATAGATATATTGATAGATGATGAAGTTTTAATGATGTTTAATGATGGTGGTGTTTTTTTTTTTAGTTGTGGATCTGAAGGACTGAGTACCAAGAGATGGAAGTGTTTTGTTCAGGTTGTTCAGATAAAATCTCTGAATTCTCACTGGAGCACATTGTGTAAGTGGCAAAGAATTAAATTGTTTTTTTTTTTTTTGTTTAATATTACCACAATAGCTGTGAGTTAAATCTGTACAATGAAAAAGGAAATCATGAAACTGTGATCACCTGACTTGCCTCCAGATACAGCTATAGCTCCAGATAAGCCACGCCTCCTCCAAATCTAAACAAAGAAGTCAGTAGCTTAGCCAACTAGTTAAACTTTGATGAGATTAATAAGGAACAATAAAGGCAGAATTTTAATCCTGAGCTGCCTGGAGAAATTATGCATTCTAGTACTGAAATGAGTAAATTTACCTCAGAAATAAAGCACAATTTGTACAAATTCTTTTGTAATCAAAACACAAACCATTTTATTCCCCAAACAAGCAAAGGAAAATGGAATAATGTGCACAAAATCACACCACAGCGTTTGCTGCTGACTGTAAGCTCCTACTGCAGAGCAAGACCCAGGATACATATATTTCTAAAGCATTTGATTTTTGTATTTTTGGACATTTTTTCTTGAAATATAAAATATTTCTCTCAGGATTGCCTATAAAGTCTATTGTCTATAAAGTCTAAAAATCTCTGAAATACCTATTTTGATTTCAAGACTGAACTTAGTATAATTATTCTGCTACAGTAGCTTGCTCATGAGCTGGTTGTACATTCCAGCTTAATATTATACATGTAGCTTGACTCAAAATCAATTGATCTTTTAATTAAATGAACTTTAAAGCTAGCGTTTCACCAGGGAGAATGACCAGACCCTTCTGTTTCTGTAATCTATGAGGTTTTTAGTGTGAACTGAATCAGAATGCACCAATAAACACTACATTTTTTCAATCCAGGGCTAAAAAGTGTGGTCTTGTTAATTATTAACACTCCTGTAAATATTAATTATTAAAGCATAATAGGAGCCTAGAGGGACAATTCAGTGTGTGTATCATATCGCTAAAGGCTGATGAGAAGCTGTGTGAACTCATGGATAAACAGGGATTCATACTTCGTTCTGTAAGATCAATTCTAAGCAAAGTAAAATGAAAACTACTGGAGCTTTTTCTGTTTAAGCTTAGCATAGCAGGAAAAAAAAACCCAAACTTTGCTAGTTAGCTTAAAACGTGCACATGACAAATTACATATTTGCTACAGTTTTGCATGATTGTTGTTGTGCTCCTGAGCATTAATTAAGCCCAGAGCATTGTCTCTGGGGTGCTGTAGTCCACTCTACAAGTACAGCTAAGACAAATTAAATGCAACCTCATGCTAGAATTATCCCCAAACAAAGCAGGCAAAACCGCAGTACGCTGTAATTAAGACGACGATCACCCCTTAAATGATCTCCAGTTTCCTCTGCCTGCTCGCTGTTCTTTAATTTTTCATCAGGGTCCCTTCATCCCTCACCTCATTTCAGAGCTTCTATCAACTAGCAGACAAAGGTTTCCTCCCTTCACCCTCTCCATAGCAGTGGCGTGACCCTTGAGACTTGCACCACGCTTCTGCAATCTAGTAACGATTACCTGCTCCTAGAGAAGCCTCTTCTTTTTTTTTAAAGGGCTCTCAGAAATGCCGACAGAGAAACAAGGAGCGAGTAAGACCCCTGTCACGGACACTATCGACCTCGGAGAGGCTTCACGCAGGTGTCAAGGGGATACGTCAATAACGAGTGTCTGCTAGCCTGGAAGGTAGCATAATGTTAAATTTTAACACTTCCAAAAGGCCTTAACCTTTTTTTAACTGTACCAAAAGAAACCTGGTGGGTGGAGTTAGAAATATTAAAGATCATTGTTTGGTCAAACCTCACAGATATATGTCAATTTTTACTATTTCATGATTTATCAAAATAAATAAAATATCTAGAACAACTTTTTAACATTTTTTACATTCATATTTATTCAGTTTTTATAAAATCTGAAGTGTTTTGTTATTTATTTACTTACTCAGCCGCAGTAACGTTTTCTTGTCACTTGTCATTTCATCCTACTGTATGCTTCATGTAAAATCTGCCATCTTGAACTTATGGTCAAGTCCATGATGGCTGCCGCTTCACTGTATTTGTGCACTACATGGGGTGGAACCCTGCCCTAGTGAACTACTGCACCACTTCCATCAGTAAGAACCGGGTGCTGGTTCAGAGCTAGTGCTGGTTCGAAGTTGGTTCCACTGGCGAGCCTTCTAAGAACCAGTTTGCCTTTCCCTGGGCTAGAGAGCCATCACAGAGCCAAGTCTTACAGTATGTCACCGTACACAATGTTATACAGCAACGTTAGGGCAGCAGCGACAAACACAAACACAACATCAACAACGGAGGGTGTTGCTTAACTGTTAATGCTCATGGCTTTGTGAACCTACATTGGCATCCAAACGTCGTTCTCTTTTGTCTTGTTGGGCACAGTAACTCCGCCCCCAGCACCTCAAGCAAGTGGTTCTTAAGTCTAGACCAGCAATGTTTTGGTGCTACTTAATAACCACTTTTCCTGGTTCAGAACAGGTGGTTTGTGTGTCGAAAAATTAAAGAACTGATTTCAAATTAGGCTCTGGCTCTGAACCAGCACTCAAACTGCCTTGGTGGAAAAGGGGCATAAATGAACAATACACCATACCGCTCATTTAGGGGTTTATTTCAAACTTAAACCATGCAGTGAAACTTCTCATTATTTTTGTGCAAAGTATAGGCATCCTCACAGTGTTTCATGGTTAATAGGTTAATACTTTCCGCAAGCGACATGCGTTTTAACAGCATAGTGCAATCAATTTGAAATTCTCAGATTATTATCTATTACTTTTGGCTTCAAATCCACTTCAGAGATTGCAATTCTTTGACTGATTTTGTCGGGACAATCTGTATCTTTATTAAATTCTTCCATTTTCCTAACAGATGTGTGAGCATGACTTGTCTACCTTTTAGCACATCGGTACTATCTCAACCGTCCAATACAATGATAATATCTACTACGTGCTATGAAACTTTAATAATAACAGGGTGCCAAGAGCTCAGTGTGTTCTCCTGATACTAACAGAAACCAATGATGATATAATAAATAATTACTCATTGTTGGAGTTTTTCTGGTACTATTTCTCAAGTGGGGGAATGGGTATTGAAAAAGTTGCTTTGTTTTTGACGTTCAGTCATTACTAATTCACAGTAATCAAGAGTTTAATCTTAGTACAAGATACTGAGCACTGTTTTAGAATGCTATAGTTTAAATTTCACTCAGTCTTCTTACACGGATTCTCCTTGCTTTATTCTGCTGAATCATCGCACTTCAGAGGTGCAACTTTATTTTTCCCACAATTTGGTCAATTCCCACAAACCAGCCTACTCATATTATGTATATCATACAACAGCTGAGATCTATGGAGACTAAAGGCATGTTACATCGTCATTCTAAGGCACAGTCATGCTAAACTTTCAGCAAGTGAAATTTCTTCAGAGAATGCTAAAAATATGGAAGGCAACTGGATTTGACATCATGCTCCATGGTTTTGAATTTTTTTATTTATTTCATCCCTGTTAGCAACAATTTAGTAAGCTAACTTAATGATTGCAATTTTCGGGGTTTTCTTGCTCAGTTTTAGACATTTAACCATCTAACATCTTGATAGATCTGAAAAGCTGTGTGGTATAAACCTTTACACCCTGTGCTTCCTCCATCTTGTTTTTTTATTGAAAGGTATTTCTTCATGTAATACAAGTTCACTTTACTTGGAACTTTTCTTCAGACTGATTTCATGTTTCTGGTCACCAGCATTAACACGCCTCCTTGACTACCGGTACAAAAACCTACGAACTTTGAAACACTATTCCGTGTTCCCAAGTAGCGTTTGAGTCGGCCGCTGTGGATTTTAAGCTCGCTGAGTGCTGAGCTGCAGCCTTGAGGCTCTGTACCAATGTCCACAAAAAGTCTCAAAGCTGACACGCTCTTGGTTTTATTTTAGGTTTTAGATCAGGTTTTTGCATTTATTTCTCCCTAGCTTAAAATCAAGAGGAACTTAATTCCAGAGTCGCTCTCTTTATCGAATGCTTTTTTCTCCTTTTAAACATCCTAATGAATTCATTTGTACATCCAGTGCTTTTGATCCATCTCGCTCTCTTTGCTCTCATCTACATCTGTGAGAGAAACTTTTCTTTGAAAGAGTCTTCTGACTCCCATGCCTGGAGAGAACGAGTGAATAATTGAAACTTGTAAAAAGAAAAAGTGAAATTATGGCATTTAAACTCAAGTCGGGAGAAATCTAGCACGGAGAAAGCAAATTACAGCTCGGTTTCGGGGGAAAAGAATGACGTTTGACAAAGATGTAACAGGTGGCACTATTTGTACGGCGACCGCGGGGTAATTTCGACAGGATCATAAGTGTTTGTGCTGGAGCCGGCTGGATATGAACGAGGAGCAAGAAGCAGCGGTGGTAAATCAGTGGGAGCAAACAGAGAACACCAGAGAATAACACTTCGAAAAAGAAAGAAATGGGAATCTTTGTAACTCTACTCTGCTCACCGCTAGCCATCAAACACGGGAGGTGATATGTACGAGTGGTCGCGATCCGCTCTGCCACCGTCCCACTGCCATCAAACTTACAGCTGGGTATAACATAGCGCTTTCCCACTGCCATAATGTTGATATTCCCCTGGTGATTTGCTGAAAATGCCTCCATGGTTTCATCTGTCCAAATGTCCATGATGTTCCTCGTATTCCTGGTTTGTTTGGGACATCTGTAGGACGAGGGCCATGTGGCAAGATTTTGTAACATGACAAGCGATAAACATTAGACGAGCGTAGACGGGAGAGAAAACCTCGACGCTGAGATTTTTCTGCTTTTTATTGGACACTGTGGAGACGTAACACTAAATCTTTACATGGGAAATGTTCAAGCAAGTGTTTATCCCGAAGCCAATACAATTCCATTGAAATATTTCTCATGTTGTAGTGATTCCAAGGCTGTATTTTCATTACTCCTACAGGAAAGAAGCAAGCGGGTCGCACCGGAGGATGCCACAGGAGGATGTTGTTATTGCAGCACCCAAACAATGCAGTTTAATCAGAGAGAGAAAAAAGATATAAAAACATAAGTGATTTGAACAGTTCAGTTCCCAGAATGCATTGCAGTTCCAGCACACAACAGTTCCAGCATCTGAAGCTCCAATAATAAAAGTCAGAAGTCACCGAAAACTTCTCTAAGTTGTATGCAAGTTGAGGACTCCATGTTTCTTTCGCTGCATGAAGCGGTTATTGTGAAGTTAACACTTTTGAAAGCTCAGAAAGCTTTTTGTGTAACACCAGGATCTCTCCTACAGAAGCAAACAGGCCATCCAGCCAAGACTTTTCATACACTCTGCTAAAGCAGGGCAGTAATGGTCTAGTTTAATGGCTTTAAACTACTCTCTCCATGATCAAAGTCTCCTCCCGTTCCCCTGCAGTGACTCACCTCAGCCGGCAGAGAGAATAAAATGTTCCCCTCCTTTCCTCGGTTTCCTCACCCAACCTGCGAGCTCATCATGGAGGTCTGGTGAAACAGAGGCTGTGTCATCTTATAGCAGCTTGACACTCTGCAGAGTTTTAGATCATGATCTAGGGCCGGGGAAAAGAAAAGACCTTAAAAAGTGTTAGCTAAGCTTTAAATTACACCTAGCTTAAATTTTTACTTCAGGCAAAACGGATCTTCTACATGGCTACAAGCTAAACTGGCTAAACATCCTAGCATGACTGATTCTGGCTCACAGGTCCTGAGCCTTTTCGTTTAAATGCCAACTTTCCTCTTTGTTTGCATTTCCTTCACTCAGTTTTTCCCCGCTAACTGACCGCTAATACTATTTAGCACATGTTTCTCCAGATAGCAACTTTATGAATGTTAACAAAGAGCAATATGTTATTCTATGCTAACCTTAAACCTGTATTGCTAACATGAAAGAAACCGACTTTAACTCTTAAGAATGTATTTAAAAACAATTTCAGGTTAAATGCTTTGTTGTTTGTCAACCAGAACATCATTATCATTAATTTAGAGTAGCACTGCTGTTTATGATGGGATCTGAGAGGAATCTTGTGGTTTTAAAATATACACAGATTCTAAAGTATCTAAAGTATTTTGTAGTATATTTATATTTGAGCTTCTTAAAAAAACATTTGGTATCTCTAAAGATCGTGTGTATTTTTCAAATCGACCAAAGATACCAATTCTTTGAAAGAATCATTTCATATATAAATGCTTATCTCATCACCAGTTTTTTTTATTTCTTTTCTTTTCTTTCTTTTTTAAAGTGCTAAGAGTGGTATAAAATGGTATAACATTGCATTAGAGAAACACAGCCTTCGGTTAAAGGGAACAAGCTATAATTGACTTTATGGTCCTGTCTCATCATTTTTTGCCGTTTCAAGCTGCTTGTCGAGTCTCAAAAAAAGAACAAATAGAAAACTTCAACATGGCTACTCTATGTGATTTGGATTAGTGACCATTGTGTTCAGTGTTGATGTTAGCACTGTTTTTTCCAGTCTGAGTTTCAGCTCAGTGTAAATCCCAGTCCACGCTCTTCACTCTTCAGAGCTAAAATGAATAACAAAATATCATGAATCTGTTTTTTTATTAATATTTATTTCTAAAATTTATCTTAAAAGAGTAAATTGGAAAAGCTAATCTCCTTCCAAAGTAGCATAACCTTTCTAATGCTAAATTCAGCATCTGAAACAGCGCAGAGTGAAAATCTGTCATGACTCGGAAAGAGAGATGAGAATTCTGAGCTGATCGGGAAGTGAGCAATGGTTAGTGCACCAGCCGTGTGTGTGTGTGTGTGTGAGTGAGTGAGTGAGGATTAAAAAGAACATTGCTGCATATTAAACCTCTATATCTGTAAAGCGTGTTTGGGAATTCGAATTGTTTCTTATCTCCTGCAGTCTGTAAACGGCGAATTTCTTTCCTAGGAGACCAAAAAAATCGGAGCTATGATTTGCAAAAGAGTTGTGACAAGAATTTGAACGTGTGAGAAGCTTAGCCGGAGAATGAGATTACACCAAACTGGCAGAAATTTCACTATATACGGAGCTTTGCATAAGTTTTCACCCCCTCGACCTTCTCCCACATCGTGTAGTGTTGCAACCTGGAGCTGAAATGGGCTTAACTGGGATTAGACACTGAATGGGAGAAAACATCTGTAAACTGCTGTTTGGAAAAATTAATTAGAAAAACATAAGCATTCACCCCTCTTTTTACTGTAAAACCATTTTAATCGATTCTGGTGCAATGCCGGATTTTATGCTACGTCATGTAATTAGTTTAACAGAGTCAATGTTGTGCACTTAATCACAATACGTAGTTTGTTAAAATGTAAAAAGACACAGCATCAAAGAGACCAGAGAGCTAGCAAAATAAATAAATAAATAAAATCAGGAAAAAAAAGTTCAGGCCAAAGTTCTAGAAAAATATCAGTCAGGGATTTTCTTAAAAATATAAAAACTTTTTGTGTCTTAAAGAGCACCACTAAAAAGAAAAGCATAGCAAGTCGTCCACTGCGAGACAAAGAAGATTAGATAAAAGTATGCTGCCACCATCGTGCTTCACCACAGTGATTTCTTGTGCAGTCAAATTTTACATTGTACGTTTTTTTTTTCTTAACTATTTCCATCGCTCTCAATCCAATATTATGGACCTATTTTTTGATGTAAAGTCCTTTTCAGTTCCAGGTCGTAAGCCATACATAATGTGGAAAAGTTCCAGGGGTGAATATTTGTGTCCTCATAAGCCAAAATCTACCTCCAATAGAATCATCTCACTCAGAATCGAACCAGGACTTTCCAGGAAGTCGTTTCTGCTGTCGCTGATAACATGATAACATTACCTCTTTGTGCAAGTTACTGTATCGGAAGAAGTGCGCATAAATCCAGGAGGAAAAAAAATCTAACAGATACATCTTCATAACTTGTAAACAACTCCAAGGGACAGGTTTAATTGGATTTCTCAATCAATTTGCAGTGGAGACGAGATATACAGCGTGAAAGTAGATAATCTCGTGATCTGAAGCAATAATGGCTTTTCTGTCTTATTGATCATCTGTTGCGTGCCCAGTACTGATCAGACTTATACAGAACAGTTGGCCGCCATCTGTTATCACGCTCAGGCTGATCAATTGTTTTAGTTCCTTCTGTTTTACACATTCGAAAGATGAAAATAGACTGGAACAGCTTTCAGGAGGGCCTTTAGCTGATTAGTGAATCAGTGACGCCAAGGCAGCGGTGGCGATCGTCTGACAGGTACGGTGTGGCGTCTTACAGCTGTGACGGAATAAACAAAACTAAATGCACATGTCTTGTAAATAGAGGCTGTGTTGATGTTGTTTTTTCCCCCTTTCATTGAAATATATGTTTAGGATAAACTCTACAATTAACAACTAATATGTAAATCTTGTGTCACTGGCTTTTTTTTGATTGGTTAGCTTTGGAGTCTGAGGTGAATTTAGCACCAATTGCAAAACAAACAACACATGATTTACACACTACACACAACATTTTAGTGGTAAATGTAAGGTAAATGTAAACAAGTCCAGAGTTTAAATTATTAGAAAATGTGATTTATAAAAACTAACAGAGAATGTAATCATAAACGGATAAAAATGACATAATCTAAGAGGAATATATCGCTCCAGGAGCTGTTATTACAGAAAATGAATCAATCACAGAAACTTCCTGTCCTGTCCTGTCGTGCTTTATTCCTCGCTTAAACCCTGCCCCCTCGATGACCGTTACTCTATTCGTAACCCTTAGTGAAAATGAAAAGGTGATTACGGATGGTTTTGCTTTCTTTTCATTTAAGAAATCACTCTGCAGTTCCTTCTTGAATCTGCTCGCTTTGTTCATTGTAATGTTTTGAATCGGCGACATGGCCCTGGGACATGGCGATAAAATGCTAAAACCAACTAAGCGTTAGAACACGGGAATTAGAATGGGAAAATCGGTGAAAATAGAGGAAGGCAAGACACGTGTAACTCCATGTGAAGTCATGTACTTATTCCTATCAGGTGGCTTGTAAACTAACAGCTCCAGGGGCCAAACTGGATGACAAATATTGTTCATAATGGCTGAAAACTAATGAAGCATGAGATGGCAGCAAGAGCTACAACACGGCCAGAGGCTGGCTCACTCATTTCTCTCTCTCTCTCTCTCTCTCTCTCTCTCTCTCTCTCTCTCTCTCTCTCTCTCTCTCTCTCACTTGTTTTTCCTCTCCGTCGTTACTCCACTCCTCTTCAGTTCTTCACTTTCTCTTCAGACTTCTGCCTTTACTTGTTTTTTCCCCCTGTACTGAATCCAGGGCAGGTTTTAAGTGAACTTGGCAGGCTGTTGAAGCACTCGTGTTTGTTCTCTAAGCCTGCTGTAAGACCAGTGTCATGTAGCGAACATGAGCCGGAGGCAGTTGGATGAAAGTTCTGAGTTTCTTGATTTGAAAAAACTGCGGTCCAAATCCACACAACGAATGCAAGCCGTCAGGTTAAACTCCACATCCTCATCAGCTGTCTATACTCGCAGCTAAACAGACTATAAGAACAGAAAAAGAAACAAAACCAAAGGAACAGCTTGATATTAAGCAGTATATAAAGAAAGCGGCTATATTCCCAATCAGCGGTTCTGTTTTAGGAAAATTATCATGACCGTTGTTACTATCCTAAAGTGTCTGATTTCTTTAAAACAACAAATCATTGCCAGTTGAATGTATCAAATAACACATTAGACTTTTTTTAATCCATTTACAGTTGTCTCACAGAACTTAGTTTCTATTTCCATTAATGTGATAGCAGCTACATTATATAAACGCAAATTTTACCTTTGGTAGCTATAAATGCCCATTTCAACAGAATCTCTTTATTCTCTTTTACTGACAGTTACACACCTCTGACACCGGAGAATCCTTCAATAAACCTTAAAGTTAATAAAACCATTATAGGGATTTTTTTTGTTTGTTTTCTACATTCGGTAATCTATTTTTGTTGAGCGATTTAGCTGTTAATACAGAAGCAATAAGCTTAAGGTCATGTTAAACTTTTAATAACATTAAAGACTACAATAAAGACTATATATTTTATAATAATAAACTAATATATTTTATTGGTTTTATTATTATAATAATTTTTATTATTAAATAATATAATACATTTTATTATTATTTTATTATTATTTTTTTATCTAAAAATATAATAAACTAATATATTTTGTTTTTGTTAAACCCTATTTTTAATGATGATGATTTTTATTGTTAGATCATTTGGCACGACTAAGGAGCAAAAAACAACAATCAATTAGATATCTATTTTTGTCTTATGCATTAATACATGCAACTTATTTAACATTCTGTTAGAAACTTTTATACATATGCTGTGTTAATATTAAAGCATTAAAACAGTACACTGGAACCATAATCCAGTGTCACAAATGAAAATGGATAAGAAAATGGATAATTTATTTGTTTTTCATTTATCTTTAATATTATTTGACCCCCTCAGCCAGTTAGATCATCCACTTCCACCTATAATGATATCCTAATGAGCTGAAAATCCCCACACTTTAAAGCTATCATCCTCTCAGACCCCATCAGAGCTGGAGTTATATTAAGGATCGTTTCTTTACACAGAGGCTTGTCATTTTGAATACGGTTCACTGACCATGTACACTCACATTTGGTTCGTCATCTGATTTTATTTCTGCGCAGCAGTTAATGCAATTATCCCGTGTCAAAAACGGCTGTCACAACTCGCGCTGAAAGCCTGCATTACTGTCAGTCAGTGTGAGCTGATGCCGCTGTGATCGTATTAATAATATTTCAGGGCGTCGGTGAACATTCAAACATGCCGTAGTTAGGCGACACGTATCCACTTCGGTCCTAACCATCTGCTGCCGAACCGATTAGCATGGTGTCAGTATCGCTACTATCGCGTTTGCTTTCACAGGCTTCCACGGACTGTTTTTTAGACAAATGTTTCTGTAAACACGTTATGCTAACTATGATGTGTTGGTCCTCATGGCTAATGGAATGCAGCTCACTACGACGACATATTAACACAGACCATCGAATCACAAAAGCACATCAGAGACTCTATTTCCTCAGACAATTGAGATTCTTCGGAGTCGCCTTCTCCTATGATTCTTCACATCCATCATGGACAATGGTGTGCGGTGTGCTAGCACAGACGTCCTAACAAGGGAAAGTAAACTGTCGAAGCCGCAAAAAAGTCTTAGCATCATCTCCTCAGGAAAGATCCCTGTGTTAGAAAGTTCATGGTCCTTCTGAGGAAGTACAAGAGCATTCTCGGTGGATTCCACTTTGGTGCTTTGTGGGTCCTCTGATGTAAAACCAGAGCATTTGAAAAATGACAAGTTAGGCAGAGTTTGAAGCTTGTCGTTGATCACATGCGGAGTTTGGCGCAGAAAGCAAATGTCTTTCTGAAACTATGTACAGTAATTGGTCTACAGGTCAAGAGATCCTGAGCTTTCTGGTTTTCTGAGAACATTCCAGCTTTCCGGTAAGCTTCTGAAATTTGTAATCACATCCTACATTTTGTTGGTTCCTGAGAATGTTCCTGATGAACATTCTACAAAGTAGCAGAACACCTTGTTTTCAACCCGCCAGAAAGGACCCATGTGAGGCCCATTTTTATTCCCATTCCCTAACTTCCATTAAATTCAAGGCCTTGATGCCCACGACCTCATCTGAAATAGCACTTTCTTCCTCAACGCTCTTCTCTATGGTTTACGGTGAACAAACCAATGCCTGGTAGTGCATAGTCAGCAAGAACCTTCAACCTGATTGTCCCTCAGTGGTGGAATTAATGCCCAACCTCACTCCTTACAGCAGAATCTGTATTCAAACAATGCCCCCATCTTCTGTGAACACTTAACTAATCCCCTATCTAGTATTGTAGCACTACTTGTTTATCCTCATCTACTTGATATATCGTTTTGCTTATATTTTGAATGAATAAATCTTAAAATACATAGTTCCTGAGAAGTTCCTATGTTCCTTGAAAAGTTACTGTATTCCTAACGGTTTCTCGGTTCCCTAAAGATTCAAATTAACTAAAGATGCTTCTAGAAAGTCTGTGACTATATGTGACAGTATATTTAATGAATCCATTTTGCTGTAAATCCTTTATCCTATTGAGTGATGTAATGGATCTGGAGTCCTTCCTGTGATTGAGATACCAATCCATCGCAGGGTAACACGCATTCATGCTAGTTAGAGCAGCCAGTCCACTTCCTGACATGTTCCTGAGAGGAAACAAGAGAAGCAGGAGGTCTTGATTCATTTCCAAATCTTGTTTATTTATCTATGTGGTTTTATTTTGTTAGCTGTAAATGTAACAATTATCTATAGCTAACAAACCCAGTCGGATTAATGGCACATCAATAAATGGTGAATTTTTTATTTTTATTTTATTTTATTTTATCCATTTTTTTTTATCCCAAAGAACCTTGTTATTGCACCTGCTTTGGAAGTCTGGAAGTCGGTCGATTGTACACTGTGTATTTCTCTAATTATGTAATGAAACAAAAGTGT
Source organism: Tachysurus fulvidraco (assembly GCF_022655615.1). Taxonomy (NCBI): domain Eukaryota; kingdom Metazoa; phylum Chordata; class Actinopteri; order Siluriformes; family Bagridae; genus Tachysurus; species Tachysurus fulvidraco. The sequence goes on from NC_062539.1 coordinate 14,064,767, forward strand.
CCCACCACTGGACACTGATTGGACGTGTATTAGTGTCTATGCCTCTCTCTCTCTCTCTCTCTCTCTCTCTCTCTCTCTCTCACACACACACACACACACAAACACACACAAAAACACACACTCCATGACAGTTTTAGCATTCCAAGTTCTTTATGAAATCTAATTGCATTATTTGGGTCTGGAGTCTTCGAAAAAGTAATTAAATTATCCAAAGATCCCTCAGAGGGGGAAAAAGGAACAGAAAGTGGTGTTATGAATTATTCATACAATGTACTAGGAGCTCATTAAGTAAAATGGACAACTTCATGTTTGTGATTACCGTTTTTACTGTAACGTGTAATTAAGCATCCCAGAAAAAGACTGCATGCTGATTTTAAAGGTAAACACTAAGTCACTTTTTAGTTTCGTTATAAATAGCATTCAGATCCCACAATAAATCACTCGCAGTAATTAAGGCAAAGTAACCGGCCGGCGTGTCACTAAAACGCTGATTTATTGTTCGAAAAAAGTCCAGCTTCGTGCTGCGTCGCTGCTCTAATTTGTAAAAAATGCTCAGAAAATGGTAGAAACTGTAACTATAATGGCAGCATCATTATACACCATTTAGGTTGCGTTTCTACACCAGTCACATCTTAACAGCTTCATTTGTGCTTTACAATGTTATGAAGTGTGCAAGTTTGTTAAAGCAAATGTCTATACAAAAAACCCAGGACTCTAGTTTGCCCAGGATAAAACACTTTTTTTTATATACAGCAGATTTAAATGCACAAGCAATTCATGTTTGCTAGCTTTTGTTGAAAACAGCACCAACTCTTTATCTCAAAGGCTTCAGAGCCTGTTGTTACTGAGATATAGTATGCATGATTCAAACAGAAATATACATGTTTAGGCCAGTAGTTAGCTGGAAAAATGTTATATTTTGTTTTATATACTCCCTATAAACAAGTGGTTAGTTATGAAGCCCTGTTAGCCTACTCTTTGCATGAATGACTGCTAATGTGGCTAGCATGTTTGGCAGAAAATGTATCAAGCTTTGTGTCCATGTTGTACTAGAGGAGTGTGTAGGACCCCATAAATGAACAAACAAACAAACAAATTAATAATTAAATACATAAATACATCAATAAATAAATATAAACCCACAATTTGCCCAATCTTGTCTGCTACCAAAGTAGTTCTGACCAATCCCATCTGCTCCAAAAAGGAGGTGTGAGCAATCATGTACATTCCCAGAGGAATTCTGTTCAATCCCAACTGGACCAAACGAATTATAACCGATCCCACAGGCTCCTAAATTAATCTGACCTAAATGAATTCTGCGCTATATATAAATTCTGAACAGTCCTACCGACTCCTATGGAAAGTCTGACCAATCCTGCTCACTCCAAAATAAAGTCTGACCAATCCAATTGCCCCAAAATGATTTCTGACAAATCCAGTCCAGTCTCAAAATAATTCTGTTCAGTTCCACCTGGTCCAAAAGGAATTTTGACCAATTCTTTTTTGCTTCATTATTCTCTGTTTAATTTTGCCCAGTCCCACCTGATCCTAAAACATTTTTGACAAATCCCGTTCAATCCACAAGAAATCTCAGATACCGTTATAATGGTTCCTAAAACCTGTATGTGATTTGAGATTGCATTTGAAGTGGATAGGATTATTCTCATGATGTAAGCCATTGTTTTCCTAATAAATTCAGCTCTTAAAAGCCCCTCAGTCAATATTAAGGTCACTCAAAGCCAAAAGCCACACTTTTTTTGAGCATCCCATAATGCCTTGTGTGAGACTAAAAACAAAGCAGAGGCCATTGGCATGCTGCAGGCTGGTACGTCCTGTGCCAGTGTTGTCACAGGTTCTGGAGTTAGTACACTACACCACTGTGCAGCGACTGTAAATGAGCTTACAGGCTGCAGAACAGCTCAGCCTCCAATATCTGCTTGTCCTTTAGTGACCTCTAATCTAACAGGGCACCAGTGAGATCAGAGCATCAGGGGATGGAGTTTCTCTCCACCTACCTATGGCTGCAAACTTCATTAGGAGATGTACATGTAAAGGATATTTCTAAGTCTGACAGGATGGTTCTAAGCTTAAACATGAGGACACAAGTTGTTATAGATTTCCTGTCTTCGTATAGCAGGAGATAGGTCTTTTTCATAGGATTTTCATTTACATTTACAGTATTTGGCAGATGCCCTTATCCAGATTGACAAACATTTATCTGATTTATACAACTGAGCACTTGAAGGTTAAGGACCATGCTCAAAAACCAAACCTTTCTGTCTGTACAGCATGGTAAAATTCTTTCTTCTCACATACCAGCTTAGGAAGCTGGGGTCAAAGCATAGGGTCAGCCATGATGTAGCTTCTTTGGAGCGGTAAAGATGAAGGGCCTTGCTCAAACCTCCACCAGTGGCAGTTTGGTGGTGCTGTGGCTTAAACCAAAGACCTCTTGATAAACAGTCTGGTGAAAAAAAAAACATGCAGCAAGTGGCATTTCTGTATGTTGGAAAATTCTTGTGTGATGAAAATTTTTGAACCGGAGAACAGCCTTTGAGCTAACAGGAAGGTTAAAGAACCTCGTATAATCACTCTTTAAATTCAGGGTGAGCAGAACAGCATCTCAGAAGACAGAACTTGCTAAACCTTGTAGGTGGATGGCCCACAACAGCAGAAGTACACATTCGATTCCACTCCTCAGAGCCAAGAACAGGAAGCTAAGAATCCAAACAGGATAGATGAATATTATTCTCCAGCAAGTTTTACACCAAAAGATCTATCTTACAAAAAAGATAAGTTCTCTCATCTCGCATACCATGCAAACAGAAATGACTAGAAGTGAAAGTTATCCTTTCACAATGTAACTGTAAAAACTGTAGGCTCTGTATCTCTGCACCCATTCCACCCTCAAAGGACGTTAGCCTAATAGCAATGCTAACACTGCTAATAATTAATGAAATTTTGCAAGGGTGAGTTAGCATTATGCAAATGAGGTCATGCTAATCTTTCCAATTAGCTTTCATCTGCTCTATATTATACGGACGTGTCCCCCTTGAAGTGTATAAAGTATTTACATGTCGGAAAGTTAGCTAGTCAGCAGTCTAGCATGAAGGGGGGGGAAAATTATCTGATCGTAAAATGAAGAGAAGCAGTGGCCAGATTTAAAAAAAAAGTGAATAGCACAAGGAACACATCACTTCAGCATCGATCAGAGGACAGGGAAAAGAATTGCAGCGCCTCGGGCGGAGACTAAAAGTGAAAGCGGTCAATCTGGATTGTACAAAACGGCCCTGGGATGTGAGCGTAGTGGCATATGGGAGAGAACCCGTGCATATATTTTACCACCACCAAGTCATCGCCTCCAGCTGAGATAACCGAATTAGAGGCAGCAGCAGAGCAGCTCGGGTTCTCAAAGCGAGGAAGACCAAAGCAAGATGACAGCACACATATTTTACATTCTCTTCTGCATCTGTATGTCTGTAAGACATATGAGAGTGAAAGTAGAATCACACGGAAACCTTATCTCAAGATTACATTGCTTCCATCAAAAATGGAGCAAAAGGTTGTGAATTTGTAAAAAAAAATCCATCATTTTGGTGGTCAACACCTTGGTTTTGGGTTCTACATACAACCTTTAAGGCGTTTCTTTTTTAATCCTTTCCTGTAAAAAAGTTCTGACTTCTGACTAAAGCAGTTCTATCTGGAACCATCAACAATCTGGTGTATTGTTCCTTATAGAACCATCAAGTACTCACCCACAGGAACGTTTAGATCCATGATGTTTAAGATTCATAAGAGTACTTAGCTTAGCGGTTCTAACTGGATGCTTTTTTTGATAACCAATAAAATAACTTTTAAGGTTTCATCAAGATGACCAAATTTTTTTTTGACCAGGTTTAAATTTAACACTGTATACACAAGGATTCATTGGACAAATAAATGTAATAGATTTTAAACTGGTTCTAGTTGGACCTTATTTATTACAGGGAATCATTCTAGGGTTCGAGGAGTCAACGGTTCGAACAATCGACCACAGGTAAAAGATGAAAGATCAAGTTAAACTTTATGTTTAGGTGTAAAACCTTTTGAATAATGTACACAGAAGGTTTAAGGGTTCTTTGGATAGATTAGGGTTCTAGCTTTCAAATACTAACTAGATCCTTTACAAATAAAGCTGCCAAGAAGAATCAGCAAAATGTATTGACAGTGATGCCATAGAAGAACCAATTTGTTGAACCTTTAAGTAAATGATTCTTTAAAGAACCCCTTTCCGTTTTGTCATAACAAACATTTTTAAAGGACATTATTCTACAACAAAGGACCTTTTGTGCAATGGAAACCTTCTACTGATGCTAAGGGTTCTTATTATTGATGTTAAAAGTTTTTCAGAGTGTATGACAGGGAAACTTTCTGTTTAAGGTCACTACATGGAAACATTTAAAGAATCATTTGAGTTCCAGGTTTCTGTGAACACTTTTCCAAAACAGGTTTCTTGAAGGTTCTTTGGATAGATTAGGGTTCTAGGTTATGAGATTTGTTTTGCTTTAAAAATGAAAATATCTTTTCCAAATTTGTTGTGCTGTTTTTGGTTTGCTGGTTTTTGCACTTGTAAAAAAAATGTAAAACAATAAGTCTTTCACATGTTTGTCACAGGATCACGTATTTTTCGCATAAGCGTACGGAAGAGGAGGGAGGTTTGGAATCACGTGTGAAAACGTGCGTGACTTTTTTCAGCAGCTGCGGCAAAACCTGGTCGAAGTCATTTGCATATTTTAATGGATTAGTTCAATTATTCGTGCATGACGCTGTTATTTACTGGGGTTCCTGCCTTGTTAGCTCTCGAACCACGTGTTTCTCCATTCTGCAGAAGATAAAAAAAAGCAGACAGGGAAACAGACAGACACACACACACACACACGAAGAAGAACACTAACCCATAACATTAACCTACAGTATGATGCTGCTGTTTCATCATGATGATGACGATAAGATTTATTGATGCTCTACTCCTGCTGTGCCAATAATAGAATACTGTCTAATGGAAGCAGACAACATGATGCACATTCACACACATTCACTTACACACACACACACACACACACACACACACACACACACACACACACACACACAGTATTACTGTCTATAACCCAGCACACAGATTGCTGTAGATTTGATTTTTGCAGCCTCATCCTGCCAGGAGGCAATTCATATTCAGCACTATTTATGGTTCCTGTTGGGGGCATCAATATCGACTTGACACGTTTTTGACACGCAGCCAGCTGCGGAATCAGAACCGCCGCATAATTTCATGTTCCTTTCCTGCCGACTTTATTTAGCACCCCGACGTCGTTTTTTTTTTTTCTTCTTTAAGATGCCTTACGAACAGGAGACATCAGTGATATTTCTCCAACAGATGCCTGGATCTTTTAAAAAAGTGTCTGTTTCATCTCTGTGGAGTTGGAGGTTCAGGCAGGTTCCTGGTTTCATTCAGCAAATCAGCAAAAAACAAAACAAAACAAAAAAAAACAGCAGTATATGATGTTCCTGCTTTATGAGGTTCTACAACAAAAAAGTACTCAATTATTATTTTTTTTGCCTTTTTTAAAAAAAATATTATTAACTATATTCCACTATAATATAAAAAAAGTACAAAAAATACATTCTAGCCTTCAAAAGCGATTCTAACTAGACCATTTACACTCTACAAAATAAAAGGTTCCAGGATGAACCAAAAAGGGGTTTTCGCAGTGATGCCACAGAAGAATCATATTTGGTTCCCAAAAGAACATTTTATAGTCTAAAAAGCATTTTTCTACTACAAAGAACCTATTGTAAAAGAGTTCAATAGGAATGTTCCATAGATGTTAAAGGTTCTTCACAGAACCGTCCACCACTGGGTTGCCCATCTATAGTGAATACGCTTAGACATAAAAGAAAAGCGTTCTTTCGGATGTGCATCCTATCAGGAACTGATTGTCTGTTGTAATATTTTACATAGAACCTTTAAATGTTCCCCAGAAAACAGACCCATTTGAACTTTTATCCTTTAATCAATTGCATACACTTTTACAAACAAACCAAAAAAATAAGAGATCCCTCATTTATAGTTCTACCTAGGTTCCTCGGACAAGAGTTCTAGGTTAAACCTGTTTCCTTTAATAATGTATGAATAATAAAAAGTGTGTTCCTTAAAATTTCTTTAGATAGATTAGGGTTCTAATGTCCTATAAGAAACACTTTATTATATATAAAACCCGTGCTTTAGAGTTCTACATAGAACCTTGATGGGTTCCCCCAAGAAAGAACTCTTTAGAGTTCTAGGTTGAACTTTTTTCCTTTAATACTCATGTTCCTCACGAGTTCTTTGGATAAATTAGTGTTTATGTCATTGAAACCTTGTGTTCCACCAATAAAGATTCATTCATAATAGATTAATAAATCCCTTAAAATATTTACTTAAGGATTAAACTTTTTTCCTCAATAGTGTGATACTATTGTGTCTAACCCTTCAGCAAAGAAGGGTTCGCTGTCATAGGGTTCTCCAAGAGGAACCAACCAATATCTCTTTAGATTTAGATTTAGAGTTCTGATTGAACCCATTTTTTTTTTTTTTTAAGATTTCAGATCCTTGAGAAAAATATTCCAAGGTTCTATAAATAATATTTATGGTTAACTCAAAAAAAAAAAAACCCTCAGTAAATCTGAAAAAATCTGTTAGTTTTTTTGCTGCGCTGTGATTGGCTGATTGGATAACTACATAAATATGGTGTGATTTTATATACATAGTGTCTATGAACTGAATATCTTAACGAATTTACAGAGTGACGCCATTCAGAATGTTAGAAACTTAACGCTTAACATGAAGTTACATTTCCTGTCTTATTCATTTTGTTGACATTTTTAACTTTACTTTTGACTGAGTTTGCACTTTATTAGAGTCATACATCTCCCTGGGCGGCTCGGCGTATATTATTTGCTTTATTTTCCCGAGCCTCTGGAAACAAGCTGGTTAAGACATTGTATTGTTTCATAGCAGATGTTTACAACAGCGCTCAAGCTTTCTGACATGTCACTCCTATTTCATCACATTTTTGCTGCGGCTAAATCGAGCTCAGTGCCGCTGCCGCCGTCGCCGTCGCCACCACCTCCTCCTCCTCCTCCTCCTCCTTGCGAAGCCACCGCGACTTTGACACGTCCTACGAGCCTGACAATATCGCATTCCAGCTCTCACCTAAACTGACTTAATAGGAAACCTGACATATTTTTGCAGCAAAATATTTTCCCCCTGCCAAAGGTGCTTCGACGGAAAGGCCGAAATTCGAGCATGACACGTCACAGATTTGGCAAGCAAATAGCATTAGGCATCTGAGAATTAATTGTATCCTTGCAGGAGGGGAGGTTTTCAAATGCAAATGTCAGCTCATTTTAGCAGGTAATACAAAACTGCCAGGAGGCACTCGGTACGCTGCCTCTCATCTTTAGAACCGGGGTAGATTTATTCACGCACACACACACACACACACACACACACACACACACACACACACACACACACACACTGTAACCCGTCTGATTCTTCTTGTCCTCTACTAGCCTAATAAAAAGCCAATAAAAGGCTGCGGCTCGATCCATTCTGTTATTTCTCTCGCCGCTCAGTGTGGCGTGTCACCGAGGCAGAGATAAGTTTCACTGCCATTTTATCATATTAGAGACAATTAGTAAGGACTTGGCAGTAAGTAAAAGCTTTCAGACCATGATATGAAAGGAAGCAGAGAGTATTTATGATTCGCTTTGCAGTAACATCTAAGTATTGTGAGCTTCACACGGTGGATAAAACACATTTATATTCGCTGGACCAGAAGACAGATTGAAACCAACCCGAAGCTTACAGTAATAATGGTAGCTGATGTTAAAAAAAAACAGTTGGTAGCTCTAGTGTATTCAGAGTATATGTCTGCTAGTACCATATAGCTTATGTAAAAGTTCTTTTTTAAATAAATTCATATAGAGTTACTGATGCTTAAAAAATAAAATGGGAAAAAGAAATAATCATGGATTTTTTAGTATGGCCCCGTAAATGGATCCCAACGGTGCCAACACGTGTGGAGTGAAACCTCTTGACCGCAGTTTTTCTGATTATGAGTGCTCTTGTCCTATCAAACAAATGGACCCGAGCTGAATGTTCTATAATACTGATTATATCTGTGGGATTCATTTCTATTTTAGATGATAAAAAAAGACTCAGTCATCAATGTGATTGATGTTCACTTGTGATATTTTTTGACCTTGTTCCTTGCTTTGTTTTCCCCGTCTTATTTAAACCTTAATGATTATTTGTATAGTCTTGAGTGTGACCTTTGCGCACTTGTACACCTCAGTATAAAAGCTGACACTTTTCAGCTTATGTTTCGACTAGACAGAGTATCTGAGCTGGCTTCCTGGACCATATTCTGATTCTTCAGGCATCTTGATTCTGGTTAAATCAAGATCTAGATCAACTAGAAAGATTTAACATACCATAGTGTTGGGGGGTGTTTGGGGGGGGGGTTACATTATCTGCTTAATCTCCCTTTTCATCATGAATCGATTAACTGGACCAGTAAAATTAATTACACCCAGACTGCAGCGTAATTACCGACATGACGGCTGCCTCCCAAAAGTTGGATTCGATTATCACGGTACAAAGAAATGCGCAGATTGAAGGAGAGATGGAAAAATGACATATCTATGCGATCGGGACATCTGACAGCTAAAAGGACCGCCATAAACCAGATCAGCCACTTTTGCAGGATTTTTTCCATTGAATGCATATCCAGACCATTTACTACACTGGAAAACGGTGCTAGCATTTACATCGTATGCGTATCTGTGACAGATATGGATGGTGTGCGTTATATCGTCGTGAAAACGCATATGTCTAATAAGATGCATTTTTAAATAGAAAAAATGTCAACCTACGGTTCGGAAGTCCTTATGCTTCAAAACAGATTTTTGGACGATTCAGGCTCATTAACCCAGAGGCACCAATGAAATCTCATCAGTTTTTTTTTTTTCGCTTGATGCTCATCTGGCAAAACAACTTTACCCCTATATTCTCTCAGGAATCACACCCACCAGAGTAAACATCCTGACTAGGTATCATGTGATCACTTAGTCTACATACTACAGAAAGAAAGCTGAGGGTTTTTTTTATTTTTTGCTGTATAATTCTATTTTTTCTCCTCTGCCTGCTAGGATTTTCTTGTTAGCAGTGTTGGCACCGCTGTAAACCTAATAATCCCAGTATATACAGTGTGTATAATGTCTTCAGTAGTTGTGTGCAGACTGACTGTGTAACTGTGCAAATATGGGGAGAACTTTGAGAACGTGGGCTGGAGTTCTGGGTGGCTTCTTTTTTATAATAGAAACCTGCTGTAGCAGCATTGCGGGTAAGAGAACGGGGGAGGTGCCAAAACTTTTTCACAGAGTGCAGAAGGTGAGTTAGCTAGGTTAAGGAGCAGTTTGAGGTGTGCTGTTTAATTGTTAAACAATATGTGTTATGGTGTAAACCTATGTTATGGTGTAAACCTTCATTCTCAGTGAAGGAGGCGTGGCCTCTATACCTGTAAGTTCTGGTAATGGAGGCGTGGCTTCTCTACCTGTTGGTTTCAGTGAAGAAGTCATGGTACCAATTGGCCCTATTTAAGTAGGCATGCCTTCTATACCCTAGGGTTGTAATAAAGGAGGCATGTTCTCTATACCTCTATTTGTTTGGCGTGCAGGAGGCGTGTCCTATGTGGTTGTTCAACCTAGAGAATTAGGTGGACTAACACTTTTTTCACGTTAAAATTGAACTGTTTGTCCAATATGGAATCAAATGGCAATGAATTCACATGATACTAAATTACACTAATTCACATGATACTAAATCCCTGCCTACTGTAAAACAATTTTCTTACACAATTTTCACTGATTAGACCGATTACTTATTATTACATATCAACCCTTGTATTGCATCACATCAGTGAGAAAAATCTACACTCCTAATTCCTAATTGCTAAAAGTGCCTGATTATAATCATCACCCTAACTTCATACACCGCACCGCACAGTTACACTGATCCGGCTCTTTGCTCCATCAGCCTCATTTCCCCTCGTACACACCATTGTTTGCAGGCCTGCTCATTCCTCCAGTCACAGACTTTTAATTACGAGCCAAGAGCTGTCATGTTTTTGTGAGCGTGGTCATTATATCACGGTGAAAGTTTAACCACAAGACTGCAGCTCATGGTCATAACTCAAAACGGCGAGCTGTCATGTAGGAGGACGCTCATTAAATAAATGTGAAAGTTGTACTGCGAGAGGGATGGGCTGCAGTCAGCAGCAACAAAACCACGTTAATTACATTTTGCCTGACAGCAGCGTGGGTCGACATACGAAATCAAATCGATGGGTTTTAGTAGCTGTGGAGCTGTAATTTAAAGAGATACACATCCTCACTTGACAAACACATGACAATGTATGTCACCTTCCATACAAAATTCGGAAACTTTATGACTCCAGTCATCAAAAATGGTGAATCCGTTGCAATTCTATAATTCACAAGAGTAATTAGGGGTGTATAATCTGATCTCCGTGACATATTCTGTTTCCCCCAGTTGTCTACCCTGACAGCATGTAGGCTATACTACGTGTATTCATTCAGTTTGTACACATCATTTATTTCTGTTCTCCACTATGTCTAATCGGTTCTGAATTATTTTGGGGTGAAATTCTTTCTCAGAATGCTTTAATAGGCAAATAACTTCTACACACACTTCACCAGCCTTTAAGTCCTTATATTTTACCTGTCATTCAGTTGTAGCAAATTTTCTTGTTGCTAATTCTCATATAACTCTTTTGGTAGACATTCTTATCACACAACCTCTTCTAAAAAGTGAATATATGCACACTTCAGCTTCTGAAGCTTGTCTCCAGAAAAGTGTATAAAAGGTATCAGTGATATTCAGTGGGTGGAGCATGTGAGGATGAATTCAAAGAACTCTCAGACACATTGCTAATAATTTCATCACTGTGACTGATGATATCCCCAGGATTTGGCTACTATAATGGTGATTTTTTACAAATGGCAAAAAAAAAAGCTTTATATATCTGCTTCACATTTTTGCAGTTACATTAAAAAAAAAATGTAAAAAAAATTTTTTTTTTTTTTTTTTTTTTTTTACAGATTTACAATTTCTCTTTTAAACATTGAGGGTCATTAATGGTTCTTTGTCAGAGTGGATGTTTCTTGAAAGAACCTTCAAAGAACATTCATGGAACATTTCCACTAAACTCTTTCACAAACCTAGATTCTAGGTACATTTTACTGTTATTACGTTATAGTTTCCTCTGTTACCTCTCTACCTCTGACTTTACAATACAAACTGATTATTGCTGTAAATAATTTCCAAGAATTGCACACAAGCTACAGTAAATTTAATATACACTGTACTGAACATTATACAGTGTACTGAATTATGAAAACATACTGAAACATATAACTGAATGTAAAGGGGTGTGTGTGTGTGTGTGTGTGTGTGTGTGTGTGTGTGTGTGTGTGTTTGAGCACAGGTGACATCATTAGAGCAGAACTGTACAGCAAAAACCAACTCTTGAACAGTAAAAAAGCTGTCGCTATCTGTTAGACTGAAACGGATGCGTGCTGCTGCCCAAGGAGCGAGAGAACCGGAACCGAAAACCTGAAGCACATCTCTATCTGTCTTTCAGCCGTAAACAAAACCCATCTCAGTCCCAAGTTTAGTGTAAAACACACACTCACACACACACACACACACACACACACACACACACACACACACACACACACACACACACACACACACACACACCTTTACATACAGTGTGAGAGAGAGAGAGAGAGAGAGAGAGAGAAAGAGAGAGATAGATAGAGAGAGAGTGTGTGAGAAAGAGAGAAAGAAAATTTGACTGTATTTAATTTGTCTTGTTTTTCCACCAGGTTTGTTTCTCTGGCTGAATATGAAATGTAATGCACTATGTAGGGTGTAAAAGGTAATTATGTTTTACTTGAGTTACAGCACAAGGAACACAGGTTTGATATTGTTTTCAAAATTAAAAATTTCAATCAACATAATGGAACAGTCAGTGCTGCTCCCTGTTTTTCAGTAATTATTCACGTTTTGTGTTTAATTTGGTGAAATTAATGGTGAGTTTTTCACTCTGTTCTTTAATTTCACAATCAATCTTTTCAAATTTAAATATACTTATTAAAAAATCCTACTTACCGTACTACTCGCTCTTCTTGCTGTATGTCTCAATTCTGATTGGTCAAAAGTATCTTATTCCTTATAAGAATCTACGCCTAATAAGATTAAAAGCTAGAATAAACATCGCGATATGAAGTAATAATGAGATTTGTATGTAACATGTATGGAAGGAGTTTCCAGTGTCTTGCACTCCTGAGATTAAGCTATTTGGGGCCTTGCTCAAGGGCACCTCAGTTGTGGCCGGCCCGAGACTCGAACCCACAACCTTAGGGTTAAGAGTCAGACTCTCCTACCATTGGGCCACGACTTCCTCCCCAAACATGTGTTTATAGCTGCTATAACATACGATACAACACAAGCTAACTGGTTTCACAGGCATTCACAATAAAATAAAATAAAATAAAATAAAATAAAATAAAATAAAATAAAATAAAATAAAAGGATTGTGCTAGTCGTGGTACTTTCTCAGTAATATGACAACAGCATTTCTTTGGCTTATTAACGTCAAGAGATGAAAAAAATAACTTCTGTTTATAGCTGCTATAACGTCAGCGAGAACCAGAAGTAAGATGTTTTTTGGTCTTACAACAGAGACTTTTACAACATGTTTAAAAATTGAAATCATTACCAGGTTGCTGTGGTATAAAAGGAATAAAACACTTCAGCATGTGATTTTATTGTTTTGTTTCTTACTTACTTATAGAAGTCTCTCATCTACTATAATAGGTATAGATGGATAGATATCTCCAGATCAATCTCAAAGAAATCACGACTCCAGGGCCTGTATAGGAATATAGAAATAAAGCAATGATTCAAGTTCACAGCTCGATCAAATGAAACGATCGAACAAACCACTATTACAAAAAATAAATAAAGAAATAAACTAAAATCAGAGAGATGTAAGGGAGCCATACGGACGAGCCCGGTCCGCCTGCTCGGATTTTCCACTCGTCTTTTTGACATAACGGCAGAGTCACCGAGACCTCATTCAGTTTCTAATGATCACGGTGTTATGGGTCAACCATCTATCTATCGGCTTTACTTTTCTGATATAGAAACAGCTGCAAAGAGACGAACGTTCCCTTCCTTATTCACAGCGCAAATGACTTTTCTGGAAAAAAGCGTCAGGGAACAAAATGAAAAACGGCGTATGTGCCTTATTATATTATATTGTGCACCTCATCACTGTCTTATGAAATTGCATTTTCTCGAGATTTGCCATGGCTGGAGGTGACTGATCATTCGGTTATGTGCAAACGCTCCGTGTCAAATCTGTGATGCGCTTCACTGTTGTTCCCTTACGGCCAAGAGATTTATTAGCCTTCTCTAACACCTACATGAAAGACAAAACTATGCTAGAAAGTCATACTGTATATGGCTCTGATGTGTGACCTTGACTTGAACGAAAGACCTTGGAGACCAAAACGGAGAAGCGATTCGTGACGATATTTTAGACGGAAATCACAGAGCTTTGAGCTCCATTTATTTCTCCCTCCATTTATTTAGCTGCTTCGGGTCAGTTGTTTGTTGCACCCCGTAATTCTCCTGGGCTTGTCGTCTCTTACACTCCGCTCTCCTGTGAGCTATCCTACTTCCACTGCTTGAATCCACACCCACACCCACACACACACACACAGATGGAAGCATGTCTTGCACTAGTTGTCAAATAGAGCATCACATCCACTATGACCTTCATAATAGGAGAAAAAACGCATATCAAGGGAACGTTAATCTAATAGCGCTCGTCCATAATTGATGACACAGCGTAATCTCGTGTGCATATAAAACCATGCTGATGTTTTGTACAGTAAAGGGCAAAAAAAGATGGTTAGGCAGGAGTCCAGAATGTCTCAGTGTTCTTGGCGGAAAATTGAAATCTGACTCCGGCCCAGTTTATGATCCCATTTTTTAACCTTTTTTTTTTTTTTACTTAAAAATATAACTCTCCAGTCAGTACGTCAGTGAGTATTAGTGACATATGAATACACACACACACACACACACACACATATTTCTATTTTTCTCTTCTCCTTTTTTTGTTCACGTGAATAATATTTATATACATATGAATATATTATATTGTATTTCTCATTTACTCTCTTTTTTTCTTTGTACTTTCATTTTTCATTGTACTTTTTTTATGTTTATAACATTTTCACTCATTTACTTTTTTATTGATTGTAATTCTCTTATTTTTCTCTAATTTTTTGTTGTTTTTCTTTGTTTTTTTCTTTGTAGTTTTTTCAGTTTATATAACAATTCCCTGCTGTCCATGTGCAAAATATTTTAATCTCTTTTTTGCTTTTATTTTAATTTTTTTTCTTTTCTTGACTTCCTGTATCAGTCTTTATTGTTCATAACACATTCGTTTTCTTTCTTTCTTTCTTTTTTTTTTTGCAATTTTCCTTTTATGCACAATAATAATAATAATAATAATAATAATAATAATAATAATAATAATAATAATAATAATAATAATAATAATAATAGTCTACTGTTATTACATTCACAAATTTAAGATATATCTTTTTTATTATTTGCTAAAATATCCTAATTGTCCTGCTAGAGGTGGTTGGAAAAATAAAAAGTTTTCACAGCCATAAAATCAGTTTCATGAAGCTGATCATAAATATTCCATCATCTCAAAGCAAAAGACTGTTGTATTTCAGTGGTTTTGTGTATTAGGACGGTTTTGATGGATGAGGCTCCTTCTGTCTGAGGTCTCTGAAGGCTCGCCTGGGCTCTTGAATTGGTTCTATAGCACTGACCCACTTTAATATCTTCCTCCAATAATATGCCGGTGTTATTATTATTATTGTTATTATTTCAGTTGGAATTAGCCGAATAAATCACACGTCTGGGCTCCTGGGGCTATCAGATGTGGAGCCTGTAGCGTGATTTACAGCTCGGCGCTGAAGAAAACACACACTGACCCACTTGGAGCTTTAAGCCAGATCTGTCTTTAAATCCACCTGACTGTAGAAGAGCAATTAAATCCAGGTGCTGAAGCCTCACACGATCCTGAAGCCGTCTGACGGAAGTGGGCCTGGCCTCCATGCTTCATTTCTTGTTGAACCAAATATGATTTAATTGGAGAGGTTTGGTTTTGCTGATGCACATTTACTTAACGATTTACCAAATACTTATGATCAGGTCTAATCTTCTTTCAGAAACGCATTCGCAAAATCTGAATGCTAACGAAAGAAAGCCATATCTCACAGATACTGTTCCTTTTAAAAACAGGTGCCATTTTTCCCATCGGGCAACACAGCAGAAAACAAAAACCTTGCAGGTGTTTCCAGGGGCGACATCATTCTTCCCGGACGTTCATTAGCGAGAGAGCTGTCTCCCATTAATTCTCTGACAGTTAACATTAACGCTAGAAAACATTAATTAATGCCACAAATTACCTAAAGCCCAGAGGGATGGCGTAACCTTAGGGTGTTTTCATCATCCATCCTCCCACTGCAATTATCAAACTGTCCACAGACAGGTACCATGCAAGCGCATGACCATTGTGCCTTAAAGTAGCTTGTCAGCTTTGTATTATTCCCTCATTTGTTTGTCAAATCCTTTGTAAATATTCAGATGATCTGTCCCTCGTGACAGAGGATTATGTGAACACGCAGAGACGTTAATAATGAGTAAACATTGGAGAAACATGCTGGCTAAGGACCATCTGCGTAGCTGAGACATTCACTTAGCAAATCTTTCCTAATCATGTTTAAGATCAGTTTCTCTGTCTGTATTCGGAAGTAGTCATAGCCTAAAAAGTCTCTCGTTATAATGATATCTCTTGTAATTATTTCATTTTGAGAAAAGTCTCTACTCGGGATACATTGTCGTTGTCATAGTAACCGGAAGAAAACATTTAGCCTCTGCCATCTTTGCTTATGGTAAAATCGCTGCTACTCTGGCATTTGCATATCGTGACCCTTATAATTATTTCCTTACTTTTTATTCTTAATGCACGTTCACGTGAATGTAGGAGCGGTTAGCGGAGTCTTTTTACTAATCGGTTTGGTTGAAACACCCACAATATTTTACAGATATTAAGTTTCTTGTTATTGCGATCTCGTATTTATTAGTATTAATTAGTATTTATAAAGCACTTTTCTAAAAATCCCTGAGATGATATGAGGAAGAAATCTTCAGAGGAACCAGGCGGAGAAGGGAATCTCATCCTCGTTTGAGTGACACTAGGACAGTAAATAATATAAATGTAAATAAGGTCCTTTTAACAACAGTGTATATTCGAGTGGAATTGTGCAACCAAGAGCTCCTGAGGAACTAATAAGTCAGCGTCATTCCTGAGTTCATTATAGACTTAACACTAATTCCTTCCTCTTGAAGTATTTAAATATTCACAAATGAAGACCTGAGCACAAAGCTGACCTATTGCAGTTCAAAAGAAGTGAAAAGTGAGCTTGAACTCTTTCCAGCCCAGACTGTAGATTCATCCAGCCAATCCGCGACAGTCTCAGTATCAGGTGATTACACAGAGGGACACATAAACCTCATCTGATCTCTACTGACCTGCTCTGTGATCGTGAAGCTGCGTGTGAAAGCCAGGTGCAGATGTGGATTCTTAAATCTTTTTGTTTTATTTATACAGATTGTCTTCGAAGGTAAAAGCAGACTAAACACACAAATTCTGTCCAAACAAAGCACAAATTACAAAAGGAGAGATGAATATGTTTGTGGAAACACAGCATGAAGATGGTAGAGTGTTACAGACTCAAACAGTAAAAACAAAAATAATGAATGCAGCTGTCTATCTGACATTTTGTGTGTGTGTGTGTGTGTGTGTGTGTGTGTGTGTGTGTGTGTGTGTGTGTGTAAGTACAAGTTTGTCCCACATCATTCTTATTACACCCTCAATTCTACGAGAGCTCGTGATACAACTCATTGCTCAACTCTGATACTTCCATCGTCGAGGTATTGATAGATATTAGATTTTCGCCTCTCATCTAATATCACCCTCAGCCGTCACCGCACAGGATCACAGCCCGAGAAATAATAGCTAGCTCTACCTGAGGAGACGTGAATTACGTTTTTCTTTTTTTTTTCCCGAACATTAAACACATCCATTTTACATCTTCCACTGCAGTGTAAAAACAGCTTCAGCACTTTAGGGAAACTTCGTGGGAAAGCTGCTGATCCTGTAGATGCGTCCCGCTGAACTAAGAGCCCCGGATCATTTCCGTGAGCAATGGAGGAGGAATTTTTATTTCAGAAATTTTGGGATTTATAAATTATAAATCGCATATTTATTTAAATTATGCATACCTTTCACTTGGGATGAATAACACTTTCCTCGACGTCTGTCTCCTTTATTTCTTATCAGGCCTTTTTCAAGTGCAGACTCTATTGCCGTCTTTCTACTTTACTTGTTAGATGATTTGTCTAAGTCAGGCGTTCACTTCACAGTCGCTCTCGCACTATGAGTCACAACATTCTCCTGATGTAAGAAATGCTAGTACAGGTTCGATGCAGTGAACAATGTTATTAAAAGACAAAAAGAGGCCATAACAAGCTGCATCATGGCTTTATAAAATGAACAGGAGATAAATAATATGATTTTCATGAAACAAAAATAAACAGAAAGACATTTTACATCTATATGTGACTCAGTCAGTGATAGCTAAAGCAATATAATATATATTGTTTGTTTGTTTTTATTTTTTTACCCAATAAATACCCATAAAAACTCCAACAATTTATTTTAAATTTCTATTATTATTTTTTTAATTGTCTTTATTATTGTCTACTTCTGACAGTATTATCACTCATTAATAATTGCAGAAATTATAAAAAATATGCAAACATAACTATATATAAAGAGACGTTACTATATATATAAATATATAAAGTAAATAACATATAATTAAATATATTCATTCATTAAATCAAAAAACTATTTAATGTGAAATTATTTCCTACATTTTGTAGTTTTATAATATATGAATAAAATAACACATTTTTTATATTGATAATATGAAACTCAATGTTCTATTAAAAGTAAAATTTACCATCTCTTCCCGGTGTCCCTCAGGGCTCTGTTTTCGGAACCATTTTTCCTTCCATTTTGCAGAAATGGGCTATGTTCTGATTTTTATTAATCCAAAGATCAATCTCTGTGCTCATGACAGTATGATGTAGATGAGAGTGAATCCCCTTGATTATATTATTCAGAAGGTTTAGGTAATTTTTTTTACTGCCCGTCTCTGATTTTGCTCATTACAATTTAGGCAAGCGTGAACATCTTTGATTGTGCTATTCAAAAGGTGCCGGACAAAATTTTTTATTCGTCTCAATCCCAGGGTTTCTCTGATGGGATTGTGTGAAGTTAAAAGCACCTTTCCAGATGATGAACTGTGTCGAAGATAGCAAATTATGTCCATGCAGGTACAGATTACGGATGAGAGATTCAGTATATCACTAAAGAATTCTGACAAATAACTAAGTGCATTCTTATAAAAAGAAATTAAAGAACACATTTGAGCAAAAAACCATGCTGGTTTTTTGTTCGGGACATAAATTGGAGTAAAAAAAACAATAATATTACATGAAATGGAACTTGATATGAGCAAATAGCCATTTATTAACATCCTTGTCAAAATTATAGGCTTTAAATGGTCAGTTTCAATCAACCATTAACTGTTACCTGTTAATGGCGTCACTGGTCGAATTGCTTCCTGTTGCTATGGCAGCAGTGAAGTCTGAACACTTAAGGAGAATGAGCTCACCTACACTTTAGAAACTTTAAAACCCTGCCGTGTGATAGTTATGCTTTAAAAGTGCTTGGAAATTAAATATGAACTGGGAAATTTTTTACCTCCTACAGCTTGAAAATCACTTTCATGCAGGTGATGAAGGATTATAGAAAAAAATATGCTCTAGTATAATAACATGCTATTTTTAAGGATTGTATATTATTAGCAATATGCTGTGTATGGATAAAGGACTTTCAGTAGCATGTGAGGAAAAAAGTACAAGGGATTGGAAAAATATCCACTAAGCAGTTTATGAGACAGATTTCCAGACAGAGATACACCCCCAAATGTGGTTCTTCTCTAAAATTCAAGATTGATTGCAATGGGATTGATGGATGTGTGAAAAATACCCCACAACTCTAGCTACACTACAGTATATTGTACATTTATTACAATTACTAACAAACTAAACCAGCACACCGGCTAGTTAACTAGTTTGTAGAGCTTTTAGCTGGCATTAAATTTCCATACACTTACTAGGTAAATCTTTTCACACTTGATCTATTTTCCTGTGTAATAGTAAACTCTGGGTCCTGGGTTATGTTATTTAAAGTTTCACACTTCTCATACTTTACCTAGGGATAACAGTGAATTCTTGTCCTTCATAATTTGACGTTTCACACTATATTCCTAAATCCTGAGCAGCTGTCCTATTATTTGCATATTTGTGTATTAACAAATGTGATTGGATAAATTAAGCATGCTACAGTGTTAAATAGTTTCTTGTCTCATGACTTGTCAAAAAAAACTGGTAAGAACCTTTTTAACCTTTCCACGGTCGTTCTTTGATATCTAACTTGTGCCGATTTTTCTGTGTCACGTATTACCCCATTGCCACAGGTCACGCATCCGTGGTGTTCAGAGATTTGCTGCCTGACACATTCGACAAATACAACACCTTATTTTTTTCACAGTAAGCACGTATTGCCACCATAATAATTGAATAATTTCCTGCAAAAGCTGTGCTGATCATGTTTTCTAACCCCAGGTAAAATCTCAGCGCTAACCTTGCTGCTAAATTACACGTGTGAATGAAACGTTCCTCTACTCTGTGTTAAGAAAAGTGTCAAAAGCCCTAATGAGCTAAACGAAGTGTCAAGCCAGTTTGGTCAGTGGGAGGAGTGAAAACAACTGAGTTTTCTATTTAAAACTTTTTTAAAGCGTAATTTTTTTAATCCAGAAGACATATTTTAAAGTGAATCTACAACAAGAGACAGTACCGAGACATTATATCAAATTACCTTATTTATAGAATATAACTTCTACATATGACATTTTCAACAAGTCTACAGCTTTCCTACTACTCAGGTTAATATGTAATTAAAAGCCATACACTGTACTGAAATCCAACCTACGCATGACTACAATCCCACACATTAAACCACAGAAAGCATTAAACCACATTTGATAAAGAACATGTTCCATTTAGCAAGGCACACATGTGATTTATGGAGCTTGGATCAGATCATTAATTAAAAATGAACCCGTGTTGCCACTAAATATTAACCATCTCTGGGAAAAAAAAAAGGCTGGAAGTACAGTATCTCTAGAGTCTCTAGATTCTCTCCACAGATGAATCTGAGATCTAAACACACAAAAAGATGAAGCCTTTCTTACAAACAGAATGAGACTCATATAAAAAAAATAATCAGGACTTGTGAGCGAGTTTGGCTTTGGGTATGTAGGTCACATCTTTTTAATGGCCCATGAATTGCAAAATGTTTAATCGTCTGCCTGGGCTCAAAGACGACGTTCAGCATCGGCCATCAGACAGGAAACGGCTAGCAGTGAAAACGCACACTGCTGATGTGCGTATGAGCAAGAACCATTAAAGGTCACTTCATTGAGCTTGCGTTACTGAGACACTGAGCTTGAGTTTCATCAGCCGTGTTACTATGCAATGACCTGATAATTAGACTGAAGAGCATTTCCAGTCTGGTGTGTATACTTCATGGGTAATCTTTTAGAATAATTGGGTTGAAGGCGATGATTTACATCAAGCTGGCATAAACAGATTTAAGATTGGCATAAACAGCTCCATAAGTGTAAACAGCGAGATTAGTGTCTGTCCCATAAATAGTACAAAATTAAGTAAAAAATTCTAAATTAAGTATAAATGTTTTTTATTCCTACATCAAGCTTTTATTCATTGCTCTTCAGTAACTGTTTTTCCTATTCACTGATTGGTGTCGATCGAGAGCCTATTCATGAAAAACTGGAATACATTCAAGCAACATAATACAGAACCCACATGGAGATAAGAGGAACATGTATAATTCCATAGCCAGTCAATGCACCTCAGGATCGAACCCTGAATCCTGCAGCTCTGAGATAATGGTGTCCTTTGGGACTGGGATCCAACAAGACCGATCAAAAATATTCTGCTCAGATTTTTTTAGGGGC
The DNA here is from genome assembly GCF_022655615.1 of Tachysurus fulvidraco. Taxonomy (NCBI): domain Eukaryota; kingdom Metazoa; phylum Chordata; class Actinopteri; order Siluriformes; family Bagridae; genus Tachysurus; species Tachysurus fulvidraco. The sequence goes on from NC_062539.1 coordinate 14,086,211, forward strand.
AGGCAGAATTGGTTCACAATTGGAATTGTCTGTGTAAGCAATAGGGTTGGTAGGAGTGGATTGGTAGAAATTCCTCTGAAAGTGGGCTGTATTGGTTGGAATTCCTTATGGGATGAGCAGGATTAAGCTGAATCACTGGTCACTGAATCACTTTAGGCAGCACTGGTAAGTATTCCTTTGGGACTGGGTGGGAATGGTCAAAAATATCTGTACAAGCCAGATGGATTAGTCAGAACCAAGCCACAGGAAACCCTCATGGAGAAGGGAGGAACACGGATAATTCCACACAGTCAGTCACTGGACACAAGATCCAGACCTGAACTGTACAGTTGCGAGATAAAGCATTCACTGGGACTGGGATCCCATGGGAACAATCAAAATATTTTTAAAGTCAGGAAAATGGGGTGTCTTCAGGGATAAAAACCAGACTCAAATGCTGAGATACAGCAGCTACTGTATGCTAATACAGAGCTATGTCTCTCCACTGCTTCTCTCTTTCTACCCAATCTGAGGCATACAGAAATTGTACCAGGTCCAATTGTCTTCCATGCCATGAAGATTTTGGACCTTCACTGAGATGAGGCCAACCATGTGAGAATCCTGAGACATTTACCAGCTCCAGAGACTTACCAGCTCCAGTTGGACCTCTTGAAATATTCAGGCATATCGAAGAGGAGATGCAACCATCAGGTGTAACATCAGTACAACGTTTGTCGGACTGTATATTTATAATCACACCCACCAGTGTCACACACATGACGATGGGTTCTCCTTTGAGTCTGGTTCCTCTCAAGGTTTCTTCCTTTTCCATCTAAGGAAGATTTTTCTCGCCACAGTTACCTTATCCTTGCTCATTGGGGTTAAATACAAATACATTTAAGTATATATAATATCAATCTTGAATTCTTTTATTATATTAATCTTTATATTAACTTTTTGTTTTATGTTTATGTTCTGTAAAGCTGCTATGAAACAATATCCATTGTTGAAAGCACTATACAAATAAATTTGAATTTGGATAACAAAAACGGGTTTATTAAGAAAATAACATGGGGAAGATAAAGCAAATGGGATAATAAAACAGAAACCAGGGGACATGACAAGAAACTAAAAAAACCACAAGCACTAACACAAGTACTCAGCCAATAAACAAACAAACAAACAAACAAACAAACAAATAAGCACAAGACAATATATAGGGGTACCTATCTATCTATCTATCTATCTATCTATCTATCTATCTATCTATCTATCTATCTATCTATCTATCTATCTATCTTTCTTTCTTTATATACAGGGGCGGTTCTAGGCCTTTTTTAGGGTGGCTCCAGCCCTCCTGTCTGTGATCTCAGCCACCCTAAAACCAAAAGTGTAATTTTTACTTTCATAAATAAACTATAAAAATTACGTTAAATGCAGGACATGTCGTCGATGGGGGAAAAAAAATATTTATTAGTTTGATCCAAGAGTTTGATCCATTTTTTTTTACTTTGCTTTTACGCACATGCGTTGTAGTCTTTCAATAGTGCATCATCGGCTGTCTGCTTTATTTGAATGGAGAAGCTCAGTCAGTCAGAGCTGGAGGCATTTATCTATAACCTTAATCGGCGGAAAGCCGCAAATACGGCAACCAAAAGGAGTGAAAATTCACTATTCTTATTACCAGAGTTCTAGCACAAACAATATATTAATGCAAACAATCGATTCAATACTAAATAAAAATAATATTATATATTATATAAGGGGACAATCATTGAAACACAAGGAACAGGTGTGCAGAGGCAGGAACTGATTAAGGATAGGGTGAAGCCTACATGGGTGATCAACAACATAATATCAAAGCACATGGCACAAGACAAAACAAAGCCTACCAGAATGTCCCCCTGGTGTTCAGACAGGGAACAGTCCAAGCCATCCATGACAGTTAAGAGTGTTTGCAACAGCAATTAGGATTAGTCAGAATACATTGGGAACAAGTAAGATCGGGTGAAATTTCACTCTCACAGAAATGTATTGGTTGGAATTCCTTCCAGAGTGGCATGATTAGTCTAAATTTCTTCAGGTTAATGGGTTTGGACAGCTTTGGTAAGAATTCCTTTGTAATTATTTTAGAATGGACAAAAGTGTCGGTGGAAGCAGGAAAGATTAGTCAAAATTCAGTTGGCGGTTTGTGGGATTGGTGGAAATTCTTTCACGAGCACAATGTATTAGTTGAGATTTCTTTAATTGTGGGCAGTGTTATTCAGAAATTCTTTGGAAGTGGGTGGGATTGGAGAAGAGTATCAGGGGAATGGCAAGACTTGTCAGAATTCCTATTGGAACGGTCAATCTGTGGTAGTAGGATGATTTGTCATACTGTAAGTGTCTGTAGAAGCTAGTGGGATAATGTAGAATTCATTAGGGAGTGGGCAAAATTGGTTGGTTTTCATTCTGAAGCAGGCAGGAGTGGGCAGAACTCTTTAGGGAGATTACAGGATTGATTCCTCCTTCATGAGCAGGCAGAAATTATGAATTGCGTCTGAGAGAGTGGGCAGGATTAGTCAGAATTTCTTCAGGAGTGGGTAGAATTGGTCAGAATTGTTTTGTGAAAAGACTGGATTGTCTAGAATTAAAACATTTAAACAGTACCAATGGCACCTCTATTGTCAGGAACCAACATTAGCCATGCTCTATGCCATGTTTCAAATTTCTGGAAACTGGAGGTGAGATATATCAGCGTGATCTATAGGCAAAACTCAGAGCAGGAAATCCACCAGGCAGCATGACAAGATGATTCAATTATGCAAGCAATATAAGTCCACATCAAAAACTGACAGATATCTGTAGATTCACATAAAAACATACAAAGAGTCACAAATAGACTAATAGACTAGCTTGTATAAAAGCGATGACAGCCTGATGGGGTTAATTTTATAGAAAAGAGCCCTGACACCATTAGGCGGTCAGTTGACAGTGGGTAGTGTATTACAAGAACACTCATGGAATATGTTTCCGCATAAAACCCCTGCAGCAAAATAATACATCACCACTGGGTGCTTTCTTTCATAGTCGTAAGAGCGTGGTGTGATTTTGGAAATCTGTTCTGCAGCATGTAGTGGTTCAAGGCAGTCCTTTAGAAAGCTATCAATCACTTCATTCTCGCTCTACAATTCTCTCTCTCCTTTATTTCCCCATATCTCTCTACTCCATTGTCGGCTCGACAGTGACACGCTGCCAGAAAGCTAAGGTACGTGAGGACATCACTGCATGTAAGATAAAGATCAGATTGGGAAGACATGGTCTGATGTAAAACTGCGAGGGGATAGGAAATCCATCTGTCTGACCTCAAGCCTCAGCAACACGGATCTAGTCGTCTTCAGATTAAATCTCATATCTATTAATTTCCAGAATATAATTTGGAAATGTATTATTATTAGTTCTTATCAGTTCATATCAGCTAGAGACTCTGCCTGTGGCCTCTTTTTTTAATGCCAAAAATGACAGCAGCATGATGGGTCATTGCGGTTCAGTGCGGTGCCAGTGTGTATGAATGATTCATAACCTCTTTAGGGCATAATTTCCTCTAACTTTTTGCTAAGGTTTCGCTCAGCCACCTTAATTGCAAACCGACACACTCGCATCAAGTACACCATGCCCTTGCTATGCTAATGCAGTCACGATGCTATCACTCATGCTAGTAGAAACACTATTATTTAACACTGTTTTTATTGCTTTTATAGTCCCCCATGTTGAGTCAGTATATGTTCTTTTTCCTGTGCTGTGATTCAGTCAGAGCATCTCAAAAGTACTTGTTAGACAGTGCCATGCTGTGCGGACTGTCTATTTATAAATTCTTTCTGGCATCCCTCAGGGCCGAGCTTTTGGTCCGCTTAGGTTGTCAACCCACTCTTTGTAGCCCAGCGGGATGTTCGTGTTATGATTAGGCCATACTTCTCAGAAGCCATTACATGGCATGCACTCTGATTTTTCTCAGTAAACACCTGAAACGCCTACACTTATTTTTATGTACAGACGAACATAAGTGCTCAGATAAATGCTAAAAGGAGGTTTTTTTTAGCAGAGTCCAAGTGGCAGTGAACAACTTTGCTGTTCACATTAATCAGTTGTCCACTGATTAACAATAAGTTCAGCTTAAACAAATAGCAGAGATTTTCAGCTCTGCAGAATAAGACTCCTGATAATTAAAAGTGAACACATGCACTTTTATGTCAGGCAAGATGTCGACGGAATCATAAATCTTTTAGGGCTGCCAGGAACTAAATGTGTGAGCAATACCCTGTCAGATGAGCAGACAGAGCCTGAAAAGTACAACTTGCTCCTCACTTTGTCATGAGGGACAAAAGTGAAGGCAGTTTAGGGGATGAAGCTAGAATGGGATGAAAGACCTTGGCAAGCAAGGGCACTTAAACCTGGAATAATTATTTTTTTTCGGGGTTGGAACAGATCACCATCTTTCTTAACTTTGTCTGATCCAATTTCTTTAATTCCACTAAAGCTACTGTGTCTGTCGTTCTCAGTCCCTTGTTTTGTCATACACACATTAGCGTTGCGGCTGATAGGAGGTAGGGATTATAGTAGAGAATAATGATTTTTTTCTTTTTTAGTACCTCCCTCTGCAGTCTTGGGAAGAATTAAATCCTAGTGGACTACCTGCTGCATAGGGGGAGGGATTGAGGAAGGCTGACTGAGCTGGGGGATGTTGTGAGGTGGAGGGGATTTCAGGTCCTGATTGAATTGCGGCATGCGAAAAACTTAACAGCACCCATTTTCTGTGTCACTGATCCCATAAATCCCGAAAAGTGATCCCGAGAAGAAATAACAAGTCTGGCCGAGACAAGCCGAGGATTGAGTTTTAATGTGGTGGTAATAAAGAACGTCATTCTACTGTCCTCTGTTAGCCTACGATCTGCAGCTGATAAAGAAATGTCAATAACACCGTGAGGAAAAAACATGCCAAACTGAACTCGATAAACATGCTCTCCAAGTGTGATAATGTCATCCTTATTTTTCTGATGGCTTTCGTCAAGGTGACATGAAGGTAATAAGTCATACCTACATATCTATGTTTTATATTCCCACAGTGCTGCTTACAAAAGCTGGACAAAATACACATGTATATATGTACACTGTACATACAGAAAAATAAGTGGTGTTTAATCAACACCCACAGTGCTTTGCTTTGTGTCCAGGTGGAATAGATGTTAATTCAACACTTCCACTTATTTTTGCTTGCTGCTTCTATATATAATCCTTCAGTGCATTCAGCTCTCACTTCGTGGTATAATCAGAGCATCTAGGAAGTATTTGCTAGACAGAGTCGTGCTGTTTGCTGTGTGTAATTATGCATTCTGTCTGTCTGGTGTCCCTCTGGGGTGAGCCTTTGGTCCTGTAAGGTTGTCAACCCACTCTTTGTAACAGAGCTATCAGAATCCATTATATGTATGCTGTGAGGATTTTTTCAGTATACACCAGAGAAGCTCTGGGTTTATTGTGTGTGTGTGTGTGTGTGTGTGTGTGTGTGTGTGTGTGTGTGTGTGTGTGTGTAGGCGTTTTTTGCAGAAACTAGCCATTTTGAAATTTAAAATCCAAACACTGCTATGCAGTTTAGCATTTCCTTTAAATCCACACCCCCAAAGCACATGCACCAATGGGGCCTTCTGAAAGCTTTAACTGAGGGGATTTCCTTTAGCTAGGTTTAGACTTTATAATATTAGCCTACATCATCATTCAGAAATGAGTTTACATAAACACAAACATCCTTGCAGTGCCCAGCATTGGAACTTTGTTGTTAATCATCAGTCAAAACGCTAAAACTTTGCGCTTTCCAAGACTAAGATCAACAAGCAAAGAATTCTGTCATTGGGTTTCTGTCTGTAACACCAATCAAGCAGAAAACAAACATACAATTTAAACAGAGACTGAGACTTCGTGATGCTAGCCTTTATGCTATGATCATTATGTTAATTTTTTATGTTAATATTCATGCTTTGATCTTAATCTTCGTCTTTATGCTAATCTTCATGTTATGATCTTAATCTCATCTGTATGCTATGATCTTTATGTTAGTCTCTACAGTAGTCTTGATGTTTGCATGTTATAATTTTTATGCTAGGGGCGCTTGGTGGCTTAGTGGTTAGCACATTCGCCTCACACCTCCAGGGTTGGGGGTTCGATTCCCGCCTCTGCCTTGTGTGTGTGGAGTTTGCATATTCTCCCCGTGCCTTGGAGGTTTCCTCCGGGTACTCCGGTTTCCTCCCACGGTAAAAGACATGCATGGTAGGTTGATTGGCATCTCTGGGAAATTGTCCGTAGTGTGTGAGTGTGTGAGTGAATGAGAGTGTGTGTGCCCTGCGATGGGTTGGCACTCTGTACAGGGTGTATCCTGCTTTGATGCCCGATGACGCCTGAGATAGGCACAGGCTCCCCGTGACCCGAAGTAGTTCGGATAAGCGGTAGAAAATGAATGAATGAATGAATGAATGAATGAATGAATCTTTATGCTAGTCTTTATGTTATGATCTTAATCTCATCTTTATGCTATGATCTGCATGTTAGTCTTTTTGCTATGATCTTTATCTAGTTTTTATGCTATAATCTTAATCTTATCTTAGTCTTTGTTATAATCTTTCTGCTAATCTTTCTGCTATGATCTTTATGATCTCTATTCACCTGAATGCAAGTGAAAGAAGGTTGAATTAATAGCAAGGTTTGTTGTCCTGATTAGTTTCTTTTAACCTTTACTGAAATTAGACAACCATTTAAATCACTGAAGAGAGGAAAACTGAATAAATGATACATACATTTTCTCCACAACACGATGTTCTCACACAGGAGACAAACATCACACCATTGTGAAAGCTCATCTACAGACTTCTCGACTTTCTAACAGGTCATGGTGTGGAGCTGTATCTGCCCTCTATCACTTCTTACCCCTACTGTGATAAACACATCTTGCACTTTCTGGAAAAAAGAAGCTTTTCCCCCTTCAGCCATGTCCTTGGTTTTCTAGCAAAAGAAAAAAAATCCCTTTTCCTCTCGCTATTATGTGAGCTGGTGAAAATCTATAAATTTGAGCCATTGTTTATATATATATATATATATATATATATATATATATATATATATATATATATATATATATATATATATAACATAACATAACAGGTATGAGTGCAAATATGTATGACAGAATTCATAATTAATAAAGAATGTACACTTTGTCTTTCAAAAAACAGCCTTTAGGATTTCTGCATAGAGGATGAGGATGATGAGAACCGTTCTTGATGCCACGGTGACTTTCAGGCAAGAAGATTGCCAGCGTTGCGCTTTAGAGCATTAGCTACAGTGCACAATAGCGAGCTGTGTGCCCGAGGCAACACGACTATGCTGACGACGTCATGCTGTGGCACTGTTGCGCGGTGAAAAGGCCAGCCAGCTACTTTATTTGCACTCGTTTACAATCAGGAACATTCCATTTTCCAAATTTTTCTCTCATCATGTTGATGGCAATTTCCCTGGCAAGGTGTTTAAAACCTCAATAAACCAATTTATTCACATTTAGCTCTATTCCTGATTAGTCCTGTTAGACACGAGACAAAAAACATGGCATGCTTTTATTTGCTTTGCCTTGTTCGACGATTGCTTTTTTCAGAGTAAGGTCTTAATGTGCTGCCAAATTTACAGAAATTACAAATATACAGATGACTCATTGCTAAGCTTTTCTTCGGAAATCACACATCTGCACATTTATACTCACAACTCAATCTTTTTTTCTGAAAAACAAAAAAACAAAAAGTTAATAAATAAATGTCAAACCATGACATTTAGAAATCACACTACCACCAAGCAGAGAGACGTTGTTTTGTTTGCACACCTAAATCCAAACTATATCAACCCATATTTTGGGAATTATATCATTTTATACACTGTCATTTTTATTTAATGTCGTATCGAGGTTGCAAGTCAGGAAAGTCTTTTTTATTTAACTGTAATGTGAGGCTTTGCTGTGATGTGGAACTCAGGACACAAGTACAGGTGAGCTTCTCATCTATTACATCTAATAACAGTAGATCCAAAGGTGAAGACAGGCTCTTAAAACTGAAAAAACTGGGTACACTTGAAAATTCAATGTCAGGACAAAGGGGCAAAAGTAAAAAAGACAGGCTTGCTAAACAACAAACAATGGCTCAGCCTGTAGGGTGACGGAATAAGATACGGGACACAATAATACAAACGCACAGATAGATTCAAATACTGAAATAATTTTAGTGACACTAAAAACAGACGAGCTTAATCATGAATCAAAACAAAAGCACACAGCTACATAAACAAAACCATAAAAACACTGAACACCGAATAAAAGCGGAAGTGAAATCGAGCGCTGCAATACTGTGGGCTGCAGGCGCTGCTGCGCAGCTCGGCTCACAGCGTGAAAGGGAATTTCTTGACATTTGCTATAATTACAACTTATTATTATTGTGAACAATAGAATAAAAATACAGAATCGACAACAGAGATGATGAGGGGGCGGAGTCACTCGTACCACCTTGAAGGTTGATTATTTTTATTTTTTAATAACAGACCGATCTTGAAGTGTTTTATTCCTCTTCTACTTGTTATAACAGTTTGCCAAGGATTACCATGTTTTACTTATCACAATAAATGACACATGATACTTTTTTTTTAATCTTTTTATAGTTATAATTAACTGTAATAGTTAATTATAGTTTTCTAGTTATAGATGTATATTGATTTTTAGAAAAAAATAAAGAGGAAAATGGAGACATTCTTTTTCTGGACAACATACAGACTGTTGGAGACTGACACTGGAGACTCATTTGATGCATTTTAATGACTAGCGATTATAGTGTTTTCTTGGAGAAGGAGCAACATTTGATTTATTATCAGTTGAAGATGACATGCCTGCCATATATGTGTGTGCCTGAGTCCATCTGAAAGCCATGGAATAACAGAAAGGATAATGTATTCAAACAAGTAAACTGATATAAACCCGCTATGTGAACGAGTCTTGTCCTTCTCCGATTCTGTGAAAGGTCAAGAGTTTCTGTTTAAGGCATAGAGAGAGACAGCTGTTTCTCTGATTTCTCACTGGGGAAAATACGTGCTTTCTGCAGGAAGGCAAACGTTTCGGTTTGTTAATAAAGATAACTACATGCAAACTAGACTTAGACTGTGTGAAGAAGGGCTTTAACCCTTTTTACCAGCACACTGCAAAATTTAACCGATGGGAGATTTTTACTCAGTAACGACTGGTTTTCTGGCTGCGAGTCTGATCTAAAATGAGTCTTTACTCTGTTGACTTTCAGTGTGAGATGTGTGTTTTTCCCTCTGTTCAGAACCTTACAAAGAATTCTAGTGGTTGAAGATCAGATATGAGCTTCCTTTAAGATCTCAGAGAGCAGAAATGGGTTTAATATGTTTTACTCAGAAGATACAAACATTTTTGTGGGTAGGAAAATGATCCATTTTTGTTTTTTTGGAACTTTTCTATGAATATTTTGCCAATAGTACTTTATATAAAAAACAGAAATACTTATAAAACACACAAATTCTTAAATTCCTGAGTGACTACTTTCATCTCAGCTTTATATTAACACCACTGTGGAGTGAAGGACATTCAATGATCAACATGAACACAACCAAAGATTTAACTTTTTAATTGAGAGACATTTTTCACATGTTTTCACCCATAAACCAAAGCAAATACAGACCTGTGACATGTCCTTCATCTGTCCTGAGACAGGACGCATCCTGAATGATGGAATAAGCTTTAATGAAGTCCTGTAACGTCCTCCTTCCATGGCACGATGACATGACTTGGACTATTAGACAGAGAGAAAATAAAATAACACACTTAATTAACAACAAAGCCATTTAAATTTAAACAGTGTTATTGTTAATTACTGTACGATTTCAATTAGCAGGCTGAAGATGTTGCCTCATCTCATGCCGGCGTGTCACATTTCCATTCACCGCGTACATACAACGAGCCACGCCGTAATTGAATGCAGGACGTGTTCAGGTGCGACGAATTGTGCCTGAAGCGCCTCAGCCTGGCCCTGTTCTCGGAGGTAGCTCTCGCTGGATGTGAAGCTGTGGCTAATGAGAAAGGCTGTGAGGCAGGAGCACATTGTCGCTGCTCTGTTCTCTGTCCTTTTTTCTCCTGCTGAGGTCACAGCTCTGGATTTTCCTGCTCATGCAGAGTCCAGGCTCAAGAGTAGCTCCTCATTCCGTTGTCAGGGTTACCTGAGAAGTCAAACGCATGTGGAGCTTGTGTGTGTGTGTGTGTATGTGTGTGTGTGTGTGTGTGTGCAAGGTCTGCTTGTCTGCAGCATAATCATGAAGCAGGGTGCTGATCGCCATCCTCGGTGTGTGTGTGTGTGTGTGTGTGTGTGTGTGTGTGTGGTGCTGAGTAGGCAGAGCCTTTAATTACACACTCTCTTGAGCATGTCATTTCCCCCCACGCTCAGGCCTGCTGCTCATTCCACAGAACTTTTTTATTTCCCAAATTTCCTTCAGATCAAGCATTGAATTACAAAACTTTGATGACTTTCTGAAAACGTGTCACGCTCTGTTCTTTTTTCTTTTTTTCATGTTCAGACAATTCGAAAGCTGCCGAAGATGCAGAGTCTTTTTCAACCTTCTGGTTAAAAACAAGCATTTGAAGTGTCCTTATTTGGACCGGATTAGTTTTCAGTGTAGGGGTGGGGATAAAGTACGAATAGATTCCATTAGAAAGACTCTACAGGAAGCGCTCCCTCGTTTTTTGTGCAGTAGAGCTACTGCTAATTCGGAAATGATGATGATGGAAAGATGGACATAATTACAACGAAGAGTTTGAATGAAGTACTGTATTAACAATCATGTGGAGTTGGAAGCCAACAGCAGTACCGAACCCGAGACTTCCTGTAACTGTAAGAGTTCAGGGACTGTGCCATGATTGTATATGAATACAAATGCTTGACTCGGGTTCGCACTTTTTCAGGAAGTAAAGTAACGTGCGTGTGACTTTTGGCCGTTAACATCAATTCGATTCAATTCAATATTATTTGTGTAGCGCTTTTAACAATGGGCATTGTCTCAAAGCAACATCACGGAACATAAAACATATAGTACAATGTTTTATATTTAAATGTGTTTGTGTTTATCCCTAATGAACAAGCCTGAGGTGTCTGAGGTGACTGTGGTGAGGAAAAACTCCATTTGATGGAAGAGGAAGAAACCTTGAGAGGAACCAGATACAAAAGGGAACCTCATCATCATTTGGGTGACACTGGAGGGTGTGATTATAAACTGTTATAAACACCAGCGAGTGTTATTATGAATAATGTCCTTGCTACAGTCATATACAGTCGAGGTTGTCCTTAAAGACCACATGGGCATTGGCATCTCCTCTTTGAACATCTGAAATCTTCAGGAAGGGAAATCCAACAGGAGAAATTATCTGAACTTATTTCTTCTCTTGAACTCTATTTGTGTTTGTTCAGTTTTGGAAATTGAACTCAAATTGTTTATACGCTTTAGAAAATTCAAATAACGTAATCGATTGTCTTTAATGCTGGTGAGTTGAAACAAAGCTTATCTTCTAGTTGTGTTGAATCATGATTTTAATGCAGTGGGTGAACCTTCCTATGTTTAACCATCTTGAAATGGTTTACAGTGAATGAGATGCCTTACTGTGCATAATAGCTAAATACATAAACAAACAAACAAACAAATAAATTATGCATTTGTGATGATGTACGATGAACACAAATACAATCATGCTCGGATTTGGACCACTGACTGTTCTACCCCTAATGTGGTCTTAATTATAACCATAAAATAATTATTCTGCCATTCACGCTAGCTGTTTATCTGCGCTAACTCGTTTATGTAGCTAGACTTCACATTTGTCCTCTAAATCCTCTATCCTGCTTCATAAAGTTAAAATTAACGTACAGGAAGTAAAGTTTGACAATCGCACTGTGAGCCGCCATTTTGACTCGAACTTATGTAAGATTATGACAGAAAACACAGAAAGAGTGGATGTTTCCAGCTGGGAATTCTGAGCGGTGAGACAGCTTCATTACACGCCTCCTAAAGGAAACCATCTTTTTTCCCCTCACAGATCACAGCACCCCACAATCATTTACCCAAACTCAAGGTGAGTGTCACAAACCCAGAAAGTTATTAACGTCTTTCTTCCCTCCTCTTTTCTTCCCCCGTCTCCTGAAACCCACTCGTATTAGTTTTTAGCAGACATTCTGCACTTTAGATCATATTGGAGACTCTGTGTACATCACATACAGCCATAAACCCTGTATTAAACTTTGCCAATCTAACAAGGAATTAATTAACCATTCATGATTAGATCAGTTCTTTGACCAAAGTCTTAATTAGCTGAGTACTTGTGAAGCATGTTAGCGTTTAATAACTGTAAGTAGATCTCACATATGGCCACCCTACATTACCCTGGTAAAAAAAAATAAAAAATACAATAAATGATGGCACACTTATTCTACACTAGATTAATGTGGGTAAATTGTGCGAAATTGGAACTGCTTTAAAACTTAATATACTTTAATCCAAGAAAATATTATTAAAGCCCATCTTTAGTGGGCTAATTATCTGCGCTAACTATTTAATTAAGTATTGTACTAGCATATTATTTTATAGCATATATATAAAACTATATTCCTAAACCGTGGTATAACCCTTTTCTGATTTGCATATTTGCACATCAGCAAACCTGATTGGATAAATGCAGCGTGCGAATGCTTTAAATAACGGCCCATCTCGCAGCTTCACTTTCATCAGTAATATCTAATATTAAAGTATTATCATCATTTTTTGCTAATTTTAAGTCTGTTGTGTAGTTGACTAGCCGTTCTTTGTTGTTGTCCAATTTCTGTTAATTCTGAGTCATCTATGCAAATAAGGATAATCCAGGGTTTTATAAATGTACAGTGTGAAAAGTCAGATTATAAAAAGCCAGATTAATAGCCCTGAACGGTTTTCCTCACAGTTTAAATTATTAAGGTCCAGGATTGTATGTTAATCCCAGGTAAATTATGAGCAGTGTGAAACCTCAAACTGAAAAAAAAACCCCAGGATTCTGTGTACATGGTGTGTACTAGGACCCAGGGGAACCATTTCAATTGTAAAAAGCCTTTTACAAAACTCAGGAACTGTTATTTTTTTCCCTTTCATATGTCACCCAGCTGAATATACATTTTTGTGTGCGAAGGTCAGAAAAGTGTTTGATGATGCTGCTGTTGATGTGCTCGCTTTGATCCGATGGCAGACAACTGTACGTGTTTTGAGTTCATCTCCTGTCTTTGATTGACGCTGGCATTTTTTGCTAATTGCATCTTTGCTGCTCAGCCTCGTCTCCGCCGTCGCCCTTTTTTTCCTCCGCTGTCACAAAGCACTTAGACATCAGCGTTGTCAAATTATATTGCTCATCCAAGCTTCGACCAGTTTTCAGTAATAGAAATCGGAGCGAAAGCAGCGGGGGCGATAAGGCAGAGCGAATAGACGAGTTTAATAACGGAATCGATATCAGGTGATGGTGGTTAAGAGATGAAAATTAAACACAGTGCGCTTGGAGGATTGATTGCGTTCTCGTTTTAGCGTGTTAAGATGTAATATAAAATCGAAATTGAATCTGGATATCCATTTGTTTTTGTTTTATTTTCAGGAGGATTTTCTGTATTCAGAATAGCTAAAATGGATGAATCGAAAATATCTTGAATATAGTATTTAGTATATCTTGAGTATAATATTTATTTACTAATATTACATTCCAAGCCAAATGTCAGATTAATTGATCTTGTTCACTAATTCCACCCTTAAAACTGTCTTCTGTTATCAGCAATTATTTCTGTGAAGCAGCAAAATGATGCCGGCAGAACAGAATAACTGAAATAAAAACGTTATTATGATTTGTACTCACGATCGACTCTGACACCGAACTAAACAAAACCACGAGAACAAAGCGTCCATCAATCAGTCCCTAAAGTCGTGACCAATTAAAACATTTTGACCCTTTAAATGGCTACTCTAAGCGTTCTCTCTTAAAGGGCCCTGCGTAGGTGTGTTTTAAATATTCACAGAGAGTCTGATGGTTAGCGATTCAATGCTAAATTGCTGCTCTTTAAACTGCACAAGTGTTTCATGACCCCTGGATCAAAGCTCACGGTGTAAGAACACGCCAAGTTTAGTTTCCCAAGATCTCTTTCTCTTTCTCGCCTGCCTACAAAGACATTTTAACCTTATCAGAGGTCAGTGTAAGACCTGATACTACTTTAGCTACTGTAGGAGGCGTTGATTGTACTTTCACATTCAAAGTGTTCAGGAATTTTCTTTTTTTTTTTCCATAAGCGAAAAAATTGAGTTTGTTCCTGTTTTGTTTGTGTCCATGTTGATCATCGAGTGTCTTTGTCATGTTGCACTCCACAGTGGTGTTACTATGAAGCTCAGATAAAAGTAGACACTCAGGACTTTAAGAATTTGTAGTTTTATAAGTATTTCTGTATTTCTAGGGGCAGAATATTCATGGAAATGTTAAAAAGAAAACATTCTATACAAATGTTTGTATCTTCAAAGTAAATGTTGATATCAAACCCAGATCTGCTCACTGAGATGCTCCAAGCGCTTGTTCATCTAAAAAGCAGCTCAAATTTATCTTCAACCACTAAAATTCTGTGTAAAATTATCAACAGAGGGAAAAACGCACGTCTCACACTGAAAGCCTGACACTGAATGTCTCAGCTTAGATCAGACTCACAGCCGGAAAATCATTCGTATATTTATACTGATGCAAAACGTCCCATAAGTCAATGTACTTGTAAAAAGGTTTAAACAGAATCCAGGTGTATTGTATTGTACATTTATATAAGACCTTACACTATACAGTACACAGTATAAGTAGTAATAATGACTCTCATATCATAAAACATATTTCTATTTATTTATTTATTTATTTATTTATTTATTTATTTATTTATTTATTTGTGAGCTGCCTCACCTCCTGAAGCTTGCACTCGCACGTTATGTCTCTACAATTTCAGAGCAAGATATCCCATAATACTGCTTTCATCTCAGCTCACTGCACACAACGCCGTGTATGAATAATAAAAAAATCAGTCTCCAATAATGAAATATTTTTGCAAATCTCGACACCAGGAGAAACATTTCCATTTCAAACAGAGCTCCAACGCGGAACATTTTAAGCTTTGAACCGGTAACTAAATCAAAAGGAAGCCGTCAGGGGCCCAAATCAGTGTTGTAGTCCCAGACTGCGAAGAACAAAACCCCTCACAGGGGCCGGCAGGAGCACAGGAGCCAGGCAAGCTGCGTTACAGGACTCTAATGTTTAATAATGCATGTCGTTTTCTGACAGCGGGGAATGATTAAGAGCAAGTGTCTGGCCAAAATGGAGCGGCACTCTCGCCTCCATCACCTCAGAGCACTTTCCATCATAAATCATACCCCAAATGTGATCAACGTAACACTCCACCTCAACCCCACCGACATCTTTAACCCTCCCCCTTTGTCTTTGCTTAGAGGAACACTTCAGGCACAGATGTTAACGTTGGCAATAATGAACTAAAGCCAGTTAGCATTATGGAAATGAGATGAAATTCAGGCTTTTACAAGTAACGTTCACAGAGCTGTGAATATTAATGAAAAAAGTACAGAAAACTTCATTTATAAATTACATTTCTGCAGCAACATAAACAACACGTACACATAAAGTGAGAGTTAGAATAGTTTACAGGAAAAGAGTGTGTTATTAATATAAACGGTTTTCCTGTTTGACCCATAGCTACATGCTAACATGCTAACTCTCTTCCTGGATTAGGCCTTGTTCCTGCAGCACATGATTGCCACCAGTTGAATATTTCTCTCTGTAGCAATTCACTTTGTTATAAGAGGACTATATTAAATGCTGTTAGGTACCGAAAGCACCGTTCAATCGTTTCTAGCCCCAAAATACTTGAACACGCTTGAACAGCCAGATTTAAATATAATACTGAAGACATACTCAGATATCAGAAATCCTGTTACTAAACCCACTTAAAAAAAAGGATTCGTTTTTATTTGAACACAGCTGTGTATAATAACATAAACCCTGAATTGTGTGCCAGATGAAACACTTTATATTCAAGGCTGCACGGCTGACCTTTAAGTGATTAATGACATTTTTGTCACTAAACTTATCCGTCATTGCCGGCACACATCAGATCAAACAGTGTCAGTGCGTGAAATGTGCAAATAGCGTGATGAAAATCTTCAGGACTCTGAGCGCATGCGTAATACACACAAAATTACATGATACACACAAAAGGGCAATTTTATTTGCATACCGCTGCATTTACACGGATTCTCCGAATTTTTCTGATGAAAATGGTTATTTTTGTAAAAAGTCTGTTTTTTCTCCTAGCTTACTGATCCTGCTGTTCCTATGAACTCTGAATAAATCAGAAAACTAAAAAAAAAAGATATGTAGATAGCAAACCAGTTATTATTATTATTATTAGTAGAAGTATTAATTAATTAATTCATTCATTCATTCACTTTCTACCGCTTATCTGAACTTCTCGGGTCACGGGGAGCCTGTGCCTATCTCAGGCGTCATCGGGCATCAAGGCAGGATACACCCTGGACAGAGTGCCAACCCATCGCAGGGCACACACACACTCATTCACTCACACAATCACACACTACGGACAATTTTTCCAGAGATGCCAATCAACCTACCATGCATGTGTTTGGACCGTGGGAGGAAACCGGAGTACCCGGAGGAAACCCCCGAGGCGCGGGGAGAACATGCAAACTCCACACACACAAGGTGAAGGCGGAAATCGAACCCCCAACCCTGGAGGTGTGAGGCGAACGTGCTAACCACTAAGCCACCGTGCCCCCAGTAGTATTAATATTATTAACTAATTAAACATTTTGCTAAATACGAAACCTCGAATCATCTGATCTGATTTTTCTAATCATTCACGTTTAGGTTCGTTATTCGGCTTAACCTCACTAGACTCAAGTCTAGCTACGGCGCCCGAGTGTTTAGACTTTCTCACTTTCTCTGTTCTCTTAGCAAATAGACAATATAGATGCACTGTTTTAAAAAAGCCGCTAATAATCGTAGAACCTTTAGAGATAATCGGATAGAGAACTTTTGTTCGTCCATCTTCAAGTTCGAACCTCTGTGTCATCTGTTCAGTGTTGCCGTGAAAAGTCAGAACATTAGACCAAAGTCATAACGTGAAGCTATGACGTCACTACGAAATAGGTGCTTTTTGTTTTGTTTTTTTGATTATTGCAACCAAAAATGCTTAATATTGCAAAATGTGTGTTCCCAGTTGAGTTTTGCTGCCTTTTTCCCTCCCAGCGAATTATGACACATATGTAATAACTTTCTATGAGAGCTGTACTCATGTTCAACGCACATGAGTGAAAGCAGGATTTGGCTGAACGTGTGTCATGATGTAACTTAATCAATTAAAGTAACTGTTAATCTTATCCAATCTTTGGCATGACTGTAATTATTAGTCAATCAATATTATGTAATGCTAGGTGTACTAAAAACACTGGTCTGTACTCACCATCAGCGAGTTTGTGTAGATTCTGAGGTTTCGCAGATGATTATTTTATTCAAAGCAATAAACAGTAAAGTACGTTGAGAGTTAAAGGCATTTCTTGAGGGCTGAACAGTCGTAGCTTGGATTTGACCTTTAAACCTTTCAGTCAGAAAGCCAAAGCCTTAACCACTAAGGCTTCACTGGAAAGTAAAAAAAAAAAAAAAAAATTATCATTCAACATAGATTTTATTCATTGGTTTAAAATTCACATTCAGAGGTAATCTAGTGCAGTCAGAAAAAAGACTGTAAAAAAATAAATAAATAAATAACTTCAAGGCTAAATTCACAGAAAAATCGCAAGCTATACTCCAGCAGCTTCTGTTCTATATAAATAAATATAGACTGTGCAAGAAGAACCCTTAGGCTTTAGTTGTGCTTGCAACACGAGTCCTAAAAGCTAACAGGCTGCTGAACAAAAGTACGGAACTGTACACCCACGACGGCCTTCCAAGAGGCAGAAGAAAATCGAGAGAAAAGCTGAAGAGTCGAAGATGCAGCCTCCTGCCCTGGAGTGATCCACTTTTACTAACTCAATAACAGTGATTTAGCACCTGACCTCAGGTCAACTGGTGCTACAGCATGAAGAGAAGGCCTTACGTGTTCTCCTGTTGCTTTTTTACAGCCTACGGATACAAAGTAAACTCATAATTACATAAACAGCAAGAAAATATAATGCTAGCTTCTGACTGCTGATATGCTGGGAGGAGAATGTCGGGATTAACGTTGGTATTGAATATTTAAATGTTTAAGGTTTGTATATCTTAATCGCTGCAATCAAGAAGTTGTCCTGGTGTCCATGTTGGGTTTCTTAGTGCGGTGGTCCCCAACCTTTTTTTCACCGCGGACCGGTCAATGTTTGATCATTTTACCGCGTCCCACTTGGGGTGGGGGGTGGCCGCTATACAATTAAATTAAAATTAATAATTTTTATTTAATTCTATATAAACATGCTTTTTTAACTCACTACAACGCTAAATCAATGAGAACCCTGAGTTTGTTTCTTTGCAACGAGACGGTTCCATCTGGGGTAATAGGAGACAATGACACCCGAAGTGTGTCGCTTATGTCCAGTTTATTCCGTTGTTTTGTTTTGGTTGCCGACACTGCAGAAAACCCCGCTTCACACAGATAGCATGTCGGAAATGGCAATAGGGATTTAAGTGCTGTGGTGACAATCTCAGGGTATTCCGCCATGACTTTAATCCAGAATACTGGCAGAGTTTCTAACTTTCTAACGACGTCTGTTTCGTGCTCATTTTTGCTAATTTGTGGGTTAAATTTGAGCAAACACAATATACACGTACCCCAAGCACTGTTAAACATGAGAAAGTACCGGGTTAGGGTTAGGAACAGAGAGAAGAGCGATACACACCTTCTCTCCACCAAAGCTACAACACCACTGCCGCTTGCAGCCGCTCAGCTCCAGATGTCACCTAAACCCGGCCCGATATCATGATATTTTGCACATGCGCGGTATTGGTGCTGCTTTAGGTGACGTCTCTCAGCTCCCGGTTAACCTCTCGTCCAAACCCGAGAGAAATACACCACAGAAAATAACATGGAAATAATTGAATGTTCCTTGGGTGGCCCGGTACCATTTGGTCCACAGACCAGTACCGGTCTGCGGCCCGGGGATTGGGGACCACTGCCTTAGTGTTTTCTTTTTTCTTGTTTTTTTTAACACATAACAATTTTTTATTTATTCTAGTGGAAACCCTGAGACCATCTTGATCTCATCTTTAGTAAACACGCACACAAAAACATTGTTCTACATCAATCTCCACACTGAAAATTGTAAAAGAAATTTTCTGGATATGAATTTTTAAAGATAAAACCTGTGACCTTTCTGCAATTTCATCAGCATGTTCGCTGTCGAGCCAAATCCACCTTAGGTTCACAACCTCGCTTTTTCTGTCACACATGCACTGTGTGTGTCAGGACCCGAGGATGTGTACAGTTTATATGTGGCAGTAAACAGCACAGCAGTGCCAGGCGGCTCCTTGAGAAACAGACCATTACCATTCTTAACCTTTTCAAAAGCCACGTTTAATAAACCAGCCATAAACTGCATTACATGCTTCATTGTTGAATAAATTTGGTGCCATTACGTGGTCCGGCTGCGTGATGAGAAAGGGCATCCAATAAAAAGCACCAGGCATGATATGAGGTCAGAGCCCTATTTCAGAGCGATTTAACTGAGATCTAAACCCTGCCTTGATGCTCTTCACACTTGCCAAAGCTATAGGTCGAGCATCTTGCAGCTAACTTCATGCTGTATCTGTGTTGCTGTGTATTTAACCTTCACACTTTGCCAATCGGCATCGCCGAAGATCGGTACTGGAATAAGCCCAAAATCATGAATTTCAAAGTAACCAGTAGAAAAGAGAATCAGGGCATGAACAGTTTGAACCCTCTTATTTATTATGTTTCAGCGAGTCCAAAAAAAAAAAAAAGAATCAAATAATTTACTGCCAAACTTTTTCTTACTCCCTTGTGAATACTGCATTAGGATGAACATGGCAGGAACTAAAAGGCTTTTGAATCATTTTTTTATTTCCTCACTGGGAGAGTTTGAAATGTGTGTTAGGGAGTTTAAGTTATTACTGTTACACAGCAAAAGTGTAAAAAAATACAGGTTTAAAAATGATACTGTAGCATTGGGTATTGTTTTGAAATCTTATTTAAGTAAAAGTGTAAAAATACACTTAAAATGTAAAAATGGCTGAGTAAAAATACTCAGACATTTAAAAATGATTATTATTATTTAAAAAAAACATCTTAAACTTCCAAATTTTTAGCAAATCTCACTCACTGATTGGTTGGTTCATGGAAAGAATATAAGCAACAGTAGACATTGATTTTGAAATGTACTAAAGGTTCCTATACAAATACTTAAGCACACCTCTGGTGATCTGGATTTCTTATCCACAAAGCTTTGTGATGATAGATTGCACAGTGCAGTCGATTTGTTATGAGGAAATTAAAAACCCATGTTCATGCAATTCATCCAGCCCTGGTTTTGGCTTGTTAGCAGTACTTACCATGCACAAACAGAGGAACACAGCTGATTATGTCCTTCTTAGAGTTTCATTACAATGCAAGAAAGCTTTTGCGCTCAGAGGATTATGGTGGCCCTGACCAAATGTGGCAGCCAGATAACCGTTTAATATGCAGCTCCTCATTTTGTTTGCCCACCTACTCATATCCCACCTCAAATGCCAAAATTATAAAGCATAACTGTACAGCAGTACGGGAGAGCCGCGAGCACATGGCATATCTTCAGTGGCTCGACTAAAGCACTTATTCTGATTTCTGAGGCTGATGTGGTGCATTCCCAGTGCAGCCAGCTTCTCATCTGCAGTAAATCTCCAAATCTGCCTGCACTCTAAAGCTCACACCAGCCTTGGGCTAGGTTTACATGCATCCAAAACCCAAGAAGGAAGGTGAGAACGTTCGCGTTCACATAAAGCTGCTACGTGCAATTACACCTTTGCAAATATGCGACAACAATAATGTGGTTAAATTACTTGTTTGCTTTTTCATCAAATTCAAATTGAACAAAACTGTTGGTAAAAACGTTGGACTCTTTGCAACCTAACTCAATATTGACCCTGCTAAATAAGCTGTTTAGCAGATAAACAGCAACAGATTTCTGATAGCTGCAT
Source organism: Tachysurus fulvidraco (assembly GCF_022655615.1). Lineage (NCBI taxonomy): Eukaryota > Metazoa > Chordata > Actinopteri > Siluriformes > Bagridae > Tachysurus > Tachysurus fulvidraco. The sequence goes on from NC_062539.1 coordinate 14,107,530, forward strand.
GCTGAGCACTTTCACCAGGGAGCCTTCATGTTTGAAAAGTGTGATATCTTCTTATCACCCCCACATATTTACAGAAGTGCTTTTATAGTCACATTTATTCTTGCCTGTTTTTTAAGATGGATTTGCTTTTTTGAATATAAAAGGGCTAATGCCAACAAATTGTGCAGACTTACTATTTAAATTATTAATAACACAAAATTTCAAGATACTTTTGTAGCACACCAAGTTGACCAAAAATAAAAAACATACCAGATGGGTTTAGGTTTCTCAACCATTCTTTTGGACCATGTGTATCAGATATCATCAACTGAAAAACACTAAGGCAGACCTAGGAGCTTAATTTCTATTTGGTAGATAGATATGGTTATTGTGGGCATTTCCATAGTCAACTTAGAAACATGACTGGGAAAACTGGGACTGGGTTATGGATTGGGACACAATTTAGACACTATGGCTTGGGATTCAACAGCCTGGGGCTCTGGACTCAGAGGTCACATAGGTTTTGATTGGATGTTATGGATGTAAATGTAGTCTACAGCTTGGGAATTAGGTCTTGACTTGGACTTGATAGTTAGAGAATCTGGATTTGACTTGGACTTGAGTTTAGAACCCTGGGTATGACTTACAGTTTATGATTTTGGACATGACTTGGACTATATGGATGGGGATTCTGAAAGTGACTTGGACATGATGGATTGGGACTCTGGACATGACTGGCACAAAGGGGACTTATGGCTCAGTCAAGAACCAGACTGTACAATAGTCTGGTTCTACAATAGCTAGACACCAGTATAGCTATTTTTAGTAATTAAATGACATCTGCATAGATCTTTAACTTGAATATATTTTACTGAACCTGTTTAAAAGTGTTGGCTGATTTAAGTGATATTTTGTTCCTGGGTGGATTAAAGAATAGTATACCCCTGACCATCAGTTGCTTCCATCCAGTAACTATTTCCCCATACCAGTGACACAATGTAATAACTGGTTGGAAAACAGCAAATCTGGTTAAAGAGTATCCTCTGCGGTACCAGAGCATCAACGTCATATATCTCACATCTTGTATAATACAGTTTATGCTGCTGCTTCTGCTGATTGAAGAAAGAACAATTCCTACAGAGCCTGTTACATAAAGGAGAACTGAAGCTGAATCCTTTGAAACATCGAAACCAAAGTTCCCTCCCTCTCTTTATCCAGCAGCACTGTGGTCAGAAGTGTTCATCTTCTGTAGATCTGAAAGAGTCAGAACACACTCATCTCTAATTACAGGTGTAGCTTTGTTGCTTTCCACACTCTCTGGGAAAAAAAGGAATGCGGAAATCGGCCGAGACGGGCAAACTGACTGAGTCAGTTACTCTGTGCCTCTGAGAGAGCCCTCATCTGCCTTTCAGAAAGCCCTTTCAACTTGCTGTGTAACTATTCTGCCATTCTGCAGTTGTCTTTTCTTTTCTACCCCCTGCAATTTCCTGAAACACTTTTTGCTTGCTAAATGGCAGTCTCAGGAAGATAAAGGCACAGAGAACCGCTGATGCTGTGAAAAATGGCTGAAGGCGATCGAGGACGAAGAGAGAGAGATGTGTTATGCTTTAGAAATATCGCCGGACAGCAACACAGGCACTGCAGTCGCCGCTGGCTGTGTGAGGAGTTTGCATTTGTTCCTGATGGATGGGTGTCTCCAAGCTGCAGGATGGCACTTGCATTATTAATGGTGGAAAATGCGTCATATAATTGCTGTAATATGTCATATTAAGTGCTGCATGCTTGCAAACACGAGTTTGCCCTCCTTAGTGATTACAACACTGCTGTCCTGATCTCGCTACAACTCAACACAAACAAGATGCAAAGATACAGAGATAAATCCTGGATGTCGTAGGAATTATTTTGCCTTTTTTTTGTCCAGAGGGGGATCCTGAAAAAGGAACTTTAATAAGCAGCCATGGGTGTAACTAGCTTTAGCATTTGTAAAATGAGACAACTCTTTGTAAGAAAGCTTTTAGAAATCCTGTGAACATTTTCCTGCAAGCAAAAAAGCTAGCTTGAATAGTCACATTAATAAACTAGAATTATGAATCCTCTCAATCAGATTAACTGACGTTAGCTAGGAAATTAAACTGTCAGGTTAGCCATGCAGTTAGCAATAGCAATGATTTTATAAACTTTTCCCTTTTCATAGAAAATCTTTTTTCAAATTTAAAGACATTTAGAAGAACTGACTTTTATTAGAAATCCTGCTAACTTATGTTAGCCACCTAGTTAGCATTTGTAAGGTAGTTTAAACATTTATAAACCTGACTCAATATAAGTGACACATGACAAATATATGGTTGTTATCTTCCGTGATAAAGTAGCGTAACACTGATATTCTCTGAGAAATACTGTCAGGTTTGTCCAAATTAGACAGCTAGATTTGGCCAGATGCAGAGTTAAATTTTGTATGAATTTCTCTCTCTCGGGGGTGGTGGTGGTGGTGGGGGGTGATCCTGGAAAGAAAGCTTTAATAAGTAGCTATGTGTGTCCCTTTAGATGCAAGAGTGAAAGAATTTCATACATAATATTCAGTTTGCTCTGTTTGAATTTTTGATTTGGTCGGTCAACCAGTGCTGCAAAATTGGGATCGGAGGTGAAGCATGCTGGCCTCTGACAGCTGTATTGACTGTTGTAGTTGTCTACTGTATCTGTGGGAGTCTGTCACTCATCTCTGTCTCTCAAGCAGGCCTGACTGGCACAAAAAAAACAATATCTTCCTCTTTCAATATCTCACTCTTCACTGGCCTCCTGTTAAACGCAGAATTGTGTCTATGGTTTTATTATTAGGTTTTTGTCCCCACTCCAAAGATGACAATTACTCTGATATCTGAGCCAAGTTTGCTCATGCTATAGAGCATGCATGCTCACCAGTAACATTAATGAACAGGATTGAAAAATCCTCTCAGATATCCTTTAATTCAGCACATTTGAGCAATCTTTCTAATCTAATTGTTAAGTTTCTAAACATTAACAAAGAATCCTCACAGAAATATTAGGTTAGCTTATTTTCCAGCTTTTCTTGCAATTCTAGCATTAACATTAGTAATGTGTAATTAAAGTTTGGTCACAAAACTTTGAAACTTTTAGAACATATTAACATGTTAGCAAGAAAACTGGCTTGACAGGTAGCAAAAGCAATTATGTATATCATGTTAATGAACTGTTAAAGCTGGTAAATTTCCTTCGAATCCCTGTCAGGTTACATTTTGTTACATAGCTAGTTATGTAGCATTAAGTGGCATTAAGCAGTCAAATGCTACCTAGCAATTTAGGTAGCATTTGGAAGGCAGTTTAAACATTTATAAACATGACTTGACATGAATGACAAGCTCGATAGAGCTTGTAGTGTAACGCTGATAAAGATTTTCTTAGGGATCTTATTAGGTTCTCTCAAATTAGCCAGCTAGCAGAAAAAGCTAACAGTTTTCCTTTAATTTGTCACCATCTGTATACTCAGTATTCATTTGGTGAATTTTTCTCATTTTGTATAATTTTTGCCTGAAATATTTTTCACCTCACTGTACAGCACTTTGCTTCACATTCTGAATTCAAACATGAGGTTTATATTTGAATTTTTTTTTTTGAAAGCCTATTTTCATAAACTTAAAAACTCAATTTCATTTGGCAACCAGTGCTGGACAAACTGTACATACAGACTGGAAATTAGCTCTAACTAACTAGGCAGAAAATGGAGAATAATAAGTAATATGTTGTTTGAAAATGGCATATAAACATGAAGATGAATATCAGCGTCGGCATTAGAAAAAAAAAAGGCCATTAGGCTTCCCACAGGGGGGGAGAGAGTATAGTTTAACAAATGGCTTAGTGAAGAAAAAACTGTGTAGTTTTCCTTCTCTCCATCTCTCTCTCACACAAGCACAGAATACTATCTGTGCTTGCTGTGTCTAATCGATGTCTCTATATCATACAATCACATGGATGGGTTTCCACCAACAAACCATCATCAGTCATATTATCTAGTCACTGCAGCCATGTTATTGATTACAAAACTGATTTTCAACAAACTGATGAAATGGTATTGCACACTGGACAACAAAATTTTTATCATAACATTCCAGATTTAAGTCAGTTAAAGAAAGATGGGCAACATATTCGAGGCAAAAATCAGCAACACTACAAGTATATACTGTATTTAGGACAAAGCAGGGCACCGTACAAGTCCTGCTGTTAACATCTGTCCTAACTCATAAGCAGGGTCTAGAGTTAAGAACGATGTAATGTGAATTGGGAAGTTCATTGTGTCTGCAAATTCATTCATTCATTCATTTTCTACCGCTTATCCGAACTACCTCGGGTCACAGGGAGCCTGTGCCTATCTCAGGCGTCATCGGGCATCGAGGCAGGATACACCCTGGACGGAGTGCCAACCCATCGCAGGGCACACACACTCTCATTCACTCAAACACTACGGACAATTTTCCAGAGATGCCAATCAACCTACCATGCATGTCTTTGGACCGGGGGAGGAAACCGGAGTACCCGGAGGAAACCCTCGAGGCACGGGGAGAACATGTAAACTCCACACACACAAGGCGGAGGCGGGAATCAAACCCCCAACCCTGGAGGTGTGAGGCGAACGTGCTAACCACTAAACCACCGTGCCCCTGTGTCTGCAAATTAATTTGTGAAAAAACTTAAAAGGAAAAATAATAAGTAAAAATTGTGTCTTTTTTTTCCTGCAGCAAATTTACCGTTCCATAACATTTAAGACTTGAAGTACAGTTTACTTGTATATTTGGAACTTATCCAGAGTTTAAACAGGGAAAATAATTTAAGAAAAACTTCACCAAATGTCATTTTTGCCATAACCATTTTACCTAATTAATAAAAAACCCAATTAAAAACTTCTTACAACCACAACTTATTTAAATATCCCAATATAATGAGTCAATGCTCTACAGGTTCTAATTCCCCCAAACCATAGCTAAGTTAATTAAAGTTAATTACCCACCAACACACCAGGACTAATGCACCATACCAAAGCTGTTGTAACGCAAATGCCTCCTGAGTTCTAAAAGTAATGCCCCATAATTGTAAAACTAATACACACCAAATTATAACACTTATGCCACCTACGTTCCAACATCCATACCCCCTGAGTTCTAACATTAATTCCCACCAAGCTTTAATGCTAATGAGCCAAACCAAAACTAAGATAACACTAACATTCCCTAACTAGTTCTAACACTAATGCCCTTAATTTCTAATGCTAAAGCCTCCTAAGTTCCAACACTAATAGACCCAAACCAAAGCGAAACTAACACCAACAAACCAATGCTAAGTTCTAAAACCGATTCCCATCAAAGATCTAACGATAAGGCACCAAACCAAAGCCATGTCCTAATGCTAATAACCACGCTAATGCCACCCCATGTTCTAACACTCATACCCCCAAACCGATACTAATTTCCCACTCTAACGCCCTCTAAGTTCTACCATTAATACCCCCAAACTACTATAAATAAAAGACTTTTGACCAACTTTAGAAGGCGTAAAGTTTACACAGAGTTCAGTCAATTAAGTGTAATTGGTCAACTTTGCCTTTCCAAAATGCAACCATGATTACAAACTTCTTTACGCAACGGGTTCATTAACCTCTTAATAAGACGCTCCTATATTGAAATGAGAATGTGAAACTGTGAAATACCAAAAGCGATCTGGTGAGAGAAGAAGTGACAGCTAAACCCTCTTGACCTTTCGCTCAGCCCATTAAAACGGACCGCCAGCACCTGCCGGGTAATTAATGTGCAAATGTGTGTGTGTGTGTGTGTGTGTGTGTGTGTGTGTGTGTGTGTGTGTGTGTGTGTGTGTGTGTGTGTGCATACTTAGGCTATTCCTGCCCTCCCTCCACACTCTTTTCTTCTGACTACACCATCCCCATCTTTTCCTTCCTCACTCTCTCTCTCAATTAGGATGCAGCCTTTTTAATGGAGATTCTCATTACCGAAAGCAAATTGGTTTTAAATTCCAAGTCCATCAAAGCCAAAGTAATCAGGAGTCTGTACAGGAATGCTAAAACACCCCTGTGTCATCTTAAAGCTTCTTTTGTCTTTAACTAACAAGGTTTTATGTGTGGGTTTGCTTTCTGTTGTTGTTTTTTGTGTCTAATATATTAACACCATCACTCGCACATACACAAACACGATATGTGTCACATTATGAAGGGAAATAATTGGATACCGTATATTTCTGTATTTACAAACCTTCTATGCATAATGGAGACTTGTAAATTTAATAAAAAACTATGGCAACATATGCTAATTCCGAGATTAGCTCATGTTAGCATGCAGCTAATTGAGTAGTGAAAGTTATAAACATTTATGGATTAAATCATTACAGGACCTTATGCAAATTAACCTATGATAGTAAGCTAGCAGTAGCAGTGAATTGTGTAAACATTTGTTGTCTTTTCAGAAATATAGCTCATGTTAGCTTGCTAGTTAGCATTATTAGAGTTAAACCAAGTAAAACTGAATTAAATGAAACTGAAACATTTTTGCACAGGAATTAAAATGTTCTTAGAAATGTCAAATTTACTTCTGAACATCAGAGAATCTGCTCAGAAATCCTGTCAGGTTATTGTATTGCCTATGCTAAATATGTAAGCTAAAAACATTTAGAAGTTGCAAGGCAAGCTGGCTAGCATAAGAAGTCTAGCTGGTATTATTTAAAGGGCTACTCATAAAATATAACCCAATAAAAAAAATAATGTGAGCAAGCTAGCATTGTCAGTTTATGAACATGAATCAATAAATTAAATGTCTATCTCCAACTATCTCCACTCAGAAATCAAGCTAGCTAGCAGGCTAACAAAATGCATACAGGGTTCCATACTGTACGTACTCACAAACTAACATGGTTTCTGATAGGATTTCCAGAATATTCTCAGAGTTAGCACAAGATCATTTTATCAATAACTTTATTAGCTTTCATTCTAAAAACAGCAGCATATTGTGTATGGGCAAAACATCCTAGCAAAAACAAAGAAACTGAAGAGTCCATACTTTGTTCCTTACAGCGAGCTTAGATGTTGGGCTGCGAATGTAAGATGGAGGCCTGGTGGTGGGCGAGTAGGATAAAGATGGGTGAAAGGGATTTGGCACGGTGATCGCTCCATCACAAGCCTGCTAACTCCACTGAGCGAAGACTCTAATCTACTCGAGCGAGGATGAGAGCGCTCGCCAGTGAGCAGAGAGAGGCAGAGCTGATGATCTTCACTGGTGCCACTGCATTTTGCACTCCTTCGGGTTTGGGCCACAAAGCTTTGAGGAAAGGCATCTGATTTCGCAGATGTTGAACAAAGCTGTGTAGGAATTTTATTAGAAAAGCTTTATCAGTTATCTTGAAGATTAATCCTGAAGATTAAGGTTAGAAATAATTACTCACATGACTGAGTACAAAGTGACACAGATAAAAAACAAACCTCTGTCTGGCTTGGATTAAAGAGATTGTTTCATGATGGCTGCTTGCCTTTCATCAACAAAACAACAAAAAAGTTTAAATGAATCTGTTACTGTGTGCATTAGATGCCAGCCAGGAACAGTTGAAGAGCACTTACTGTGTGCAGACTTTAACTGTGTTCAGCTCTTTAACACTGCCTGAGAGATCTTTTAATTAGGTGCTGAGATGAAGCAGGTGTGTTTGAACATGAAAACAAAAGTCTGTGAGTTGACAGGAAACTCAAAGTGAACAAGGAGCTACAGTATATTTGCTAGTTTTTCAGATATATCTTCTTATGCATAATGGTAGAAATTGTTGTGATAGATATGTTTGTATTAATGCCTATTTGCAGCAGTGGAGGCTCCCAACACCAGAGTGAGGATCACAGTGATATAAACCTTAAGGCACCTTATCAATGTCATATAAACCTTAAGGCACCGTATCACATTGATACGGTGCCTTAAGGTTTATATGACATAGAAGGCAAATTTTGCTTAAGGGAGACCAACATTTAAAGTGGCTTATCATCCTTGAAACATGGTGTTGGTAGCATCGCGCGGTGGAGATGGACATGGACTGAGAAGCTGGTGAGGGTTGACCAGACCAGATGGAGGCCAGGCAAATCCAGGCCAGAGGAAAACCTGTTCTATTTTACATTTATAGTATTTTGCAGACTCCCTTATTCAGAGAGACTTTTGATTTATACAACTGAGCAGCTGAGGGTTAAGGGCCTTATTCAAGGGCCCAGCAGAGGCAGCTTAGGATTTAAACTTAAAACCTTTCCAGTAGTAGTCCAACAATACCACTTTACTTTTTACAATACACTGTATTCAGAATATAGAGAAAGTTTATAAGAGAGATGAGACGGGGTTCACCTTCTGACAGGAAAATAACTGAACCAAACTGCTAAAGAATCAGCACTGACAACAAAGAAACTGAATGTGTGCGCGAATGACATAAAGAAAAATACAGTGTACCAAGATGATAGAGACCAGGCGTACATTAGGGATAAATATAAATGTAAACTTTAAACCTCATTTTTAAAAGCATTACACAAATAAAAGTGAATTAAGTTTAACATTATAGAAGATTGTAACGGGGGTGGGGGGGTGGGGGGGTCCTTAATTTTTATTTGTGTAATAATATGAATATCAATTGCTAAAATATTACATTTTCATCACGGTGAAGCATGGGAGTAGTAGCATCATCATTATGTGGACAGCTGGCTGAACTGGTCAGAATGTAAGATGGAGGAAACAAATACATTCCAGAGGAAAACCTGTTCCAGTTTGTTGGAGACTTGAGATAGGGATGAAGATTTACCTTCCACCTGGACAATAACGAGTTTTAGAGGTTTAAAGACAACAGAGACCAACGTAACCGGGGTAAATACTTATGCCATTAACAGGTGACTTCTAATGTGTGTTCACGTCTAATAAGAAATATCACAAATAAAGATATTAAATGCAAATCACAGTGAAATAACCATCATCTCTGTGAAGCATGGTGGTGGAAGCATCATGTTGTTTACAAAAAAAACAAAAGCACTAGAATTATCTTAACGTGCAAAGATGATAGAGACATATTCTAGAGGAATGAACCTGGGGTAAATATTTATGCATCCGACAGATGCCTTTTTATGCACCTTTGAATGTATTCCTGATAAGATTACAAAAAAAGTATATCAGAATTAATTCCAATACTTATGTAAAGCAATGTGCGCTAATAAAATGAACACATTAAGCTTATTTACTCATAGCATGAGATGAAAGATATTAGCAATGGATTTATGCTTGAATTGTCCAAACTGTTTGACTTTCAAGAGCAGAGCGTATAAACTTGGTGCCAAGCGCTTAATATCAGCAACTCAAGGTCTTTTCAAAGAGTTCGGAATAAAGAGCGGTGTAATGGAGTATATTCAGACACAAGTATCTTTGTATGAAAGAATCCAGCGATACATATAATTAATTGAATCATTTACATATCAAAACATTAATTTCTTTATGATAATGAAGAAACCTGAGGTGCAAAAGCACCTGGCTGCACAAAAAGACAGGCGGGATCGCACTCTTTTTGTGTGGAGTGATAAAAATTATTAAAAAAATCCCTACACGTTACTCTTTTCTCTTCGTCAGATGAACCGGCTGTTCCAAATGGCCATGTAATTAGTATCATTACTGTGGGATAATGCCACGTTCTCGAGGAACCACCACAAGAGCAGGCATTTAGAAGAAGCTAAAGATAACATCAAGACACTGCTGGAAATATGCAGCTTTGTCCGAGCCGTGTCCTTAAACAAGTCAGGGAATAATCGGTGTAGAAAATGTAACGGAAAGTGTTTAAAGAGTCATCGTTTCAGAGTGAAGAGCCATATGGCAGATCTCAGTCATTTGATTATGTTCTGACTAACCTTGACTGTGGTTCATTCATACTTTAGTTTTCAACATGACAGATGTTCGGTCTCATACAGTACATTAAGTCCATAGGTGGACTAATGTCATGCTAATGAACACCTGAAAAGCAGCTGTTGGTTAAGACGTAATAGCCTCGTTCCACAGTGACTTTGGGATTCATTGCGCAACCTTCAAAAGGTGGTCTGATGGTCTGTTTTAATTTTTGCTCAGATTTTGGAAAACTAGCTTTAGTACACCCAAAACATGACCTGCCAATGACGACACTTCTGGACCTCTAGACATGTCAATGTGAATGAATTTAGGAGGTTTCTCTAATCATCTGAAATATATTAACCTGTTAATAATGTTTGGAGTACAAATAATGTTTACCACAGCACTGTTGGATTCTTGATTCTGATTGGTTGGAGTGTTGGACATTTTCACTCGGTGTAAAAAATCGACTGGTTTTCTGGCTGTGTAAGGTTCTCACACTGACGTTTAGTGGTTGAAGATCAGATATGAGCTGCTTTTTTGATGAACAAAGACTTAAAGCATCTCAGAAAGCAGTAATGGCTTTGATAGCAACATTTACTCTGAAGATACAAACATCTGTGCAGAAAAAAATAACTGGTTTTGTATTTTTAGAACTTTTCGATTAATATCTTGCCCTTAGTAGTCTAGGGAAAAAACATATATACTGAAGAAATACTACAAATACATGTCCTGAGTGTCTACTTTCATCTGAGCTTCACATTAACACCACTGTGTAGTGAGACATGACAAAAGCCCTATTCAGACGGGATTAGTTTTATGTGGGGACGTGGAGTAATGCAATTTTACCTCAGGACGTCTGTAATATTAATTGGCCAATTCGCACGGGACAAGACATCTCAGTAAAACTAGCAGAAGTGGGAGGGGTAACTCGTTTTATGCACCACAGTAACCTCCTTGTCGTCATGTGTGAATGACGTTGCTTCCTGTTTCAAGCGCCTCCATGCTTGCAAAACGCGCCAAAAACTACTTTTAAACAGGAAATGACGGAATTTTACCGTACATATTTACAGCGGTTACAGTATTACCTGAGGTAATTTTTCCGGACCTCTTTACAGAAGGTAAAAGTCGCCGTAATCTTTACTGTCATTGTCCGTAATGATTACCGAGATGGCACATTCGGACGGGACTAAAATCACAGAGAAGCTCTGGTAATAATTACTTTACCCCCAGGTCCCAACGTAACACTAATCCCGTCCGAATAGGGCTAAAGACACTCTTTAGCCACTGGGGAAATAGTATATTTTTCCATGAGTGAAAGTCTTTAGCAAAGAAAAGTTTAAGCTGGGTTTTGTTTTCAAGAGAATAGAGATGGAATGTTGTGCAACAATATTATATTGTAACTTGCTGTAAATTGTAAATTGTACGTTGTTGCGGTAAATGAAGGAAAAATATTCTGGATACTCAGCTTAGGGGCTGAAACTCTAACTCCGCCTCATCGTGTCCCTCTGTTGTTGATTATTTATATGAGAAAACAATAAGGAAACAGATGTATAATATTTTTCCGTGTTTGTGTAAAAATAGTTCTGGTTTGCGCCTCCAGTTTCCTTGAAAATTTCTTCCATCACCTTGAATATTGTCAGCTCGAGTCATCCAGCTGGTGCTCAGATGAAAAGGAGGGCAAGAAGATTTTCAGAGAAATTTGTGATACAGCTTCCTGAATGACATGACCTTATTCCACACGCTCCTGTGTCTTTCTTATCAATCCATCGCTCCATACATCTCAGGCTAAAGGTTTAATACTGTTAATCAATTCAACGAATAATCTCTTAAGATACAGAGATGGCATATTAAAGGCAAAAATGTAATCATTTTCAGCCTGCTGGTACCAAGATGATTAAGAGCTAACCTGCTGTTAGAGTGGGGGGAAAAAATCCTCAGAGACGAGATTCGTTTTCTCGTCGAATCGTTTAGCTTGTTTAAAAATGGAGGTGAGATTTTTACAGGGTTATTAAAGCATCTGTAGCAGTGATCGGATCTGCAGAAAAGTATCTTTAAGTCTACACACAGATCGATGTCTAAGAGCACCTTCTGATCAATAAGAACGCAGCAGGCTCTGTCTCAACAACTCTTTCATCGTTATGAGTGAAGATGCTGAATACGTGCAAACATCTTTGCCTGTCAATCATCGCAACCAGTCTTTAAAGCTGTTCGATTTTAAAGCAACATCTCCTGATATCTATAATTCAATTCCAGCTTAAACAGACTGGATTCATGCTATTTGAAAGATGCGTTTTAATAGACCAAATACATTTTTTCGTACAGTCCTTCATCAGACATGTCCAAACAACACTAATATAATGACTTTTTTGGTAAAATATTCTTCTTCGGTGCATTACTACACTGTACTTCAGAATCTATGGATTTTTTTTAATGGTTTATGAATTGGAATATGATCAGCTTCTATGTGTTCATGATGTGGTCTGGTTTCTATGAGGTTCCTTTTAAATATTTATTGTTTACTCAGTGATATATGGTTTAGTTTTCCTCATTATTGGCCCTTTTACAGGTCTGATATCTATAGGATTATTTCATTTTAATAAGTCACCCAGTGGAGTTTAATTTTAGTTTCTACAGGGTTCCTAAAGTAATTATTTTGAATATCAATTGGAATATAGTCCTGGTCTTACTGTTGGGTTCTTCTTAGCTGTTTTTCCGGATATTTTACAGATTACCTCTTGGAATATGGTCTGGTTTCTTTCCCATTATATATTGGTTATACGCTGAACATGGGCAATACAATTTGCTTTCTATGGATTTGTTGGAATTCGTTGGAATATGATCAGATTTCTGGAGGGTTCTCATTGAGATTTTTGGTCTCTAAGGGGTATTTGGATTGTATTTTTCTCTTAGTCTTTATCTGGTATCTGTGAGGTTATTGGATTTTTACAGACTCCTTTTGTTTTGGTTATAGTTGGAATTACCAATAAATTGGTTTTGGTTTCTGTGATTGGTTCCTGTTGGATATTTCACAGGATACCTAATTTCTAATAAATTCCTATCAGATTTTTCAATCGTGTTTCTCATTTTATTGTTCGGTGGAACCTGTTGGTATATGGTCTTCTTTCTATTGAGTTCTGATCGGATTCTTACAGGTTACCTTTAGAGTATGGTTTGATTTTCATGGTCTATTTTTTTAATGTGTTACCGATTGTAACATGGTCAGATATCCATCAAGATCCTAATGGATTTTTACCTATTGCCACTAGAATATGGTTTGATACCTGTCTGTGGGCTTTTTACTGGATTTTTAAGAGACCTACTGGTCAGTTTGCTGTTGGGTTCATACTGAACTTTCATTCATTCATTCATTTTCTACCGCTTATCCGAACTTCTCGGGTCACGGGGAGCCTGTGCCTATCTCAGGCGTCATCGGGCATCACGGCAGGATACACCCTGGACGGAGTGCCAACCCATCACAGGACACACACACAATCTCATTCACTCACACAATCACACACTACGGAGAATTTTTCCAGAGATGCCAATCAACCTACCATGTATGTATTTGGACTGGGAGAGGAAACCGGAGTACCCGGAGGAAACCCCCGAGGCACGGGGAGAACATGCAAAATCCACACACACAAGGCAGAGGCGGGAATCGAACCCCCAACCCTGGAGGTGTAAGGCGAACGTGCTAACCACTAAGCCACCGTGCCCCCTCTTACTGAACTTATATAAGTTATTTTTAGAATGTGAAGATTTCTGTGGTGTACTATAAGAATTGTATTGGCTGTTAAATAGAAACAGTGTAGTATGATTTCAGGGGGTTCCTTTTAGATTTTTAGGAATTAATCAATAATATTAAACCTACACACCACACCATTACATCCTACTGTCTTGTGCAAGACTAGATTTAGGTTAAGTTTAACCTGGTAATACTTCTCTGGGTTGCCACAAGTACCATCCTGTGTGTCTCAAGGACATTCTGGGCTGTTCACGTTGGCAGGATAAATTACAGTACCATGAATCTGCATATCTTAATATTCCATTTAAAATATAAAAACAATTAATTATCTCAGAAACCTTTAAAAACGTTAAATCCTGATGGGACAAAATGTTTCATGGAAACCATTAGGCAAGATCCCAACAGTAAATTAAACCTAATATATCTGGTGTGTCATTCTGAATGGGCATTTATCATTTATCTTGGCTGTTTTGTTTTTTTTTTCTTTTTCTTTTTTGTATTATGTTTAGCACTCACTTTAACAATCAGCAGCATGTAGACAAGCCAAGCTCTCAGTCCAGGCTCTCATTTTTCCTCATTGTAAATCACCATGGCTTGGAGAGTGCATTTTACCATTAATTATTCAAATGAAAGCATCTCAGCCTCAACCTGTCGAAATGAAACACCTCCTGACTTTACATTAGCAGCTGTACCAAATGTCTGGCTGAATTTCAATAATTAGCATGTTTTATTGAGTTTTATAGATTATTTGAAGCCATTATATAAACATAAGTTAAAATCCAGTATTTGAACGGATAATATTGTTTGCGATGAACAGTACTTGTGCAGTGTTTGTTTAATCAAAATAGAGCTATATCTGATTAAAGCTGTCTGATGTGTCATTTGACAATATTTAACCATGAAATTCATGTTAGGCTTGTAAAGACACCCACTATTATTGGGCAATTTTACACATATTAATATAACATATAATTAAGACTAATATCTCTGACACTTTTTGCACTCTGGTAATTTTTTTCCCACTGTCACTACAAATATCTGAGGCTGATTTATAAGCTGACAGCAAAATAATGTGGGCAGAAGACATATTTTCGGATTATGAAACATTTAAAATTTATGTGAGTGTCACAGCTAGGATTTTTTGCACAGCCTGAATATACTTGCAACATAACCGACTATTATTAAACACTTATATATCATAGTCTAAAGAGTATTTCTTTAAAAAGATCTCTTGCCTTAATGCAGCTGAATTGCAGTTGACAGCCTAAAACCTGTCATATTTTCTAGCCACAGTTTTTGCGACTTTAAGGCAAGTGCTTGGTTTAGGGATGAAAACCTGAACTTGGAGGTGTGAATTAAATACACAAAGATTGCTAAGCAAAAACGTTCTTCATGTAAATGCCACCAAATATGGAATATGGTCCAAAGTGCATACTAGATACTGATTATGAGTGAAGCTCAGTATGAGTATTATGCAATGAATTCCGCTATAACAACGCTTATAACAACGCAGTGTTAATTGTTGTTGAAGAATGCTTTGAGAGTGCTGTCTATTGGCTTATCCGTGTCTATTGATGTCTATAGTCCAGGTGCTCGCATATGTCAGGTGCTTTCTCTGTGGCTCCTGCTGCAGAACCTGAATCCCTGCAGGATGTGACTCAAGTGCCAGTGGGGAGACAGGGCTAGGTAAACAAGGTCGGCGTACAGCGATGCGGCTAATGAGAGGTGATGTATTGTGCACTTCCGCACCGAAAACTGCTTTCCACACTTGTCTGGAAAATCAGTTTGAATAATGCGAGGCCTCGGAAATGTGTTAAAGCTACACTAATGCAGTGCAAATGCGTGTCACTTTGGATCAAGAAACACTAGGCTGGGATTTGTTCTTGGACGGTCTTAGCATGACTAGCATGGAGAGTGCAGTAAACGTTTTGGAACCCGAGAGCTAGCTCTACCGCTAGCTATGAAGCCCAGAATTGGATCCATTAATAAGGTCACTCCAAATCTAAAAACAAATTGAAAATATATCTAAGGTGCTAGATTCCCCCAGGTACCGCCTACAGTCTCAAGCCTCAAGTTTTCATTCCACACAAGCACGTCAGCGCCAAACTGTCCCCTCATGAAGCCAATTAAAGGCCAATTTTTTCAGCATGTTGAACTGAAATTGGTTCATAACAGTGTCGAATGGCACAATCTCTCCTCGACAACTTCAATTCTGTTCCCATTTAGCTGGTAAATGCAAGCACTATAGAGCCGCATCACTGATGTTCCTGATAACGGCTAGTCAGAAGAACATACAAGCTCCTCTTAGTGTTTTTTCCCCACAACAAAATAAAGGTGTGTTAGCATTAGTAAAATCTTACTGTATATGGTAAAGGTTTAGTAAATAGACTGCTCCGGGTGTGTGTTCACGGTGTGCGTGCTCACTGGTGTGTGTGTGCACTTTGGATGGGTCAAATGCAGAGAACGAATTCTGAGTATGAGTCACCATACTTAGCCGTATGTCACGTCACTTGTATTTGCACTTGTACTTGTAAAGAAAATCTTAAATTGATATTATCTACAAAAAAATTATACAATTATATATATATATATATATAATGTGTGTGTGTGTGTGTGTGTGTGTGTCTGTGTGTATGGTCAGTAGGCAATGTTAGCTGGATTAGTTATTAATTCAGTAGAACTGAGAACTGAATTTCAAGAGAACTGAATGATTCCCATGAACGATTTCTCCTAAATGATTCTCATGAATGATTCCCATAGAATAATTCCCATAGAATTATTCCCTTTGCACGATTCCTCCTGAATCATTCCTCATAAATAATACCCATTAATGATTCCTCATGAATGATTCCTATAAAATAATTCCCCTTGAATGATTCCTCCTGATATACTACTTTCTCACCCAGTAAAGATTATATAACTATTAGGACCAATTTATTTATTTGCAGTTGTTTACTCAAATTTCTTTTCTTTTTTTTTTTGTACAGACACCCTTCAACACCCCCAAAATTCCTACATTCATCTATTACATCCTATTACTATAGCTACATGTACAACTATTTTTGCAAAGTCATTTCATTTGTATTTAATGTTCTGAAGGCTTTTCAAGATCGTATAGTATCTGATGCACAAAACAGAGCATTCTCAAATATGGAAAATAAATCATCTTAATACACGATCAGGCATTTTTTTCATTAAAATGTCTCTGTTGCTATGGCAGACTGCCAACGAGATTATTAATTTCCATTTTGTCCATGATGTTCCTCCACTGTCTGTTCTGAAAATCTGAAAACCTCACTTTCAGTGTGACTCTCAAAGTGTGTATCTGGGGTGTGTATGTGTGTGTGCATGTGTGTTAGAGAGAGAGAGAGAGAGAGAGAGAGAGAGAGAGAGAGAGAGAGAGAGAGAGAGAGAGTGAGAGAGAGTGAGAGAAAGAGAGAGAGTCTGTGTGTGTGTGTGTGCGTGTGTGTTAGAGAGAGAGTGAGAGAGAGAGAGAGAGAGAGAGAGAGAGAGAGAGAGAGAGAGTGTGTGTGTGTGTGTGTGTGTGTGTGTGTGTGTGTGTGTGTGTGTGTGTGTGTGTGTGTGTGTGTGTGTGTGTGGAGGGCATACTTGTGTACAAATGGCAGATACAGCTCAAGATTTTGAAAGCACTTAGAAGTAACTGCAGGAGGCCTAAAGGAATGGCAATAAAAAAAAAATAATAAAAAAAAACCAAGTGTTTAAGCCTCTGAGCACCTTATTAAAGTGAGTCTTATAAATGCTGGGGACTGAGTAATGATTTACGTAAGGAATAAAACACTCAGTGTTTTTCTTTTTCTCTTCTAAAATGAAACAATGCAACTTGTCATGACTTGAAAAACTTACTTCCGTAACACTGGTGTTTTATGTATATGTTAAATAAATAAATGACTCCTTACAGAAAAAAGTATTAACAAGGATAAATGTCTCGGTTAATTTCTTATCATTCATACTGAATATTTCTTCTTGAATGTCTCCCACTAAATGATTCCTCCTGTTTGATTCACCTGGATTGATTCCAGGTAAATGATTCCTGCCAAATGATTCCACCTAAATGATTCACACTGAATGATTCCTCCTGAATGATTCTGTGAGAATGATTCACTGAATCTCTGTAAAGAACAGATTTTTACATTTCTGAATAATATGGTGTTATGCCGTGGGGCAGCTAACCTTTAACAACGTATCAATGTATAAAAAGTTTTCACATCTAGTTCCAATAATACCGACTTTAATAAAGGCTTTAATTTTAATTTTCATTTGCTTTTTCATTGGTTTTTCATATTACAGTGATTTAGAAGTGCATCAAAATGTATTCATGCATGATTGTTCCTTGATTGATCAGAAAATTACTGAGTTGTTCTCTTAGAGACGTTTCTCTTTGGACACGATAGACATTGTTTTGCCTCTGCACACTTCTATCCGAGAAAACACAGAATACTGTAATTATCTAACACCAAATAATGCATCATTACTTACAAGGTGAGGTCAATAAACCAATTTCTCTGACATTTCTACACACTATGCTATTACTAATTGCTAGGTCCATTAGTAAAGATAATAAGTGAATGGATAAGATATGAAACTGGAATTGCAATTTACAACAAAATAAATTGGATTGTTTTTTTTCTGAGCTTTGGAAATAATCACATTTCTTTCCATGGGTAATGTTGGTCTTTGGTAGACATGAAAGAACCTTGACTTAACGATTCTGCAGGAAGTGTGGAGGTTCTTGGAGCTCTGTTCCTGCGGCGTTTCGTTTGAACCCTAATCTAACATGCTTCAAGCAGCTGACATCCAGTTTACCAGGAACATCATAGGCTATGTTCATGTTATAAACTCCTCTGATCTATTTTGAACCGATTTCTTTATCCTTCCATTGAATATTGTCACTATTGTCCTCCATTTCGCTTTGCCACGCTACTACCACTGGATAACGACGATGGTGATGGCGATGGTGAGGAACATATTTGCATGTCTACTAACTCTGAGATAAAACTCACATCAGTAAGGCAGTTAGATCCTTGTCCAACAAATTTGGTATTTTATGTCATGTTATCAAAGCATTCAATATTTAAATCTAGAGAATGTTGCCGAATCTTTAATTATTATTTTTGCAGCAACTACAAATTGCTGATTAAGAAGCATATGTGATCATTCAGTTACAGTACTTCTAGAAAAAAAATACATGATGTACATTTTATTTGATCAGCCTGTGAGATTTTGGAAATGTCTGACATAAACACACACACACACACACACACACACACACACACACACACACACACACACACACACACACACACACACACACACACACACACACACACACACACACACACACAGTTGACTAAATGTGGTGATTAGCAGGGTCCACAATCCAAGAGCCAACTGTCTACCATATTAGTTTATCTGTTGCTATAGCAACTGTAACGTATTAGAACAAACCAACACCTTGTCGCTGTGATGTAACGCTGGTTAATCATGTCCAATACTCATTATTTCCCTAAAACATCTTGTGTCTTGCAGGTGAAATGTATTTCATATTTTACAGGAAACACCAAAATTGAATCATAAATCTTAAATTATACTAAGAATGATTCCTATATGATTTGTCCTGAATGATTCCCTTGTATGTCTGGTTCAGCATGATTCCCCTGTATGATTCACCCTGAACAGTTTCTCCTTAATAACTCCCCCTGTATGATTTACCCTGAACAGATCCCCCTGCAAGATTCTTCCTGAATGATTCATTCTCTAGGATTCTTTTTGAATGATTCCGCTTGAATGATTCCATCTGAATGATTCCATGATTCCTCCAGAATGATTTGCCCAAATGAGAGGAATTCTGAATGATTCCTCCTGAACAATGAACTAAAATGATTCACTATGAATGATTCAGCGATTCAGTGTCCATTCAGTTACAGGACTTAATGATATGCAGTTAATTTAAACAGTATGTCAGATTCTGGAAATGTCCGATATAGACACACACACACACACACACACACACACACACACACACACACACATCAGTGGCACTCCTGCAAAAGGTGCAGTTACTCCAGGAACCGCACAAATTATAATTCCGTCCAAATAGTGCATTAGAGTCCATTGTGTTTGTTTTTTATGAAGTAAGACCTCTGGCAACCCAAAATCAAAGTAACCCATAGACAATGATCACTTCTTTTTTTTTATAATCTGCCTAAGCCTACTTCCAGAGAAGATCTGAGGTTCAAGTTCTTACCAGTTTCTGCCTTTTAGCAACTGTACATCTTTCAAAGTCCAGTCATAAACAGCACCAAGGGACACAATGCAGTTTATTGTGGAACAGGCCATGGCCTGGGGAGAGCTTTTAACCAGAAGCTCAGAGATGACCTACTCTGAACCCCTGAAGCCATATGAGCAACAGTATTTATCGACCTGTTCTCATCAAATGACTCAACTTTCTCTCTCTCTCTCCCTCACACACACACACACACACACACACACACACACACACACACACACACACACACACACACACACACACACACACACACACACACACACACACATTTTAACTACCAGGAAGTCTTCTAACACAAGTAGAAAGGACATAACACAGAGTAAATATTATTTCTCTATCTTTATACAGAGTTGATGTCCAATATCGGTTTTATCTGAAGGGAAGATTGCCTCATTAAACACACTAATATGACTCAAAGTGCCATATGGTGTGGAGCTAATGTTGCAGAACGATGTGGCCTGCGTCAGATTGGGTTAGTTTTGCAGTATTTCACTTCAAACTGGCACCAGGTGCCAGGCACCTCGCAGAAAACTGGCTAGAGGATGCAGTGAGGATGCAACGAGGGCCTCAACGTCGCTATTTCTTTATGATGGTAATCCAGTTCGTTTGGGTTTGGGGAGAGATTAGCATTCAGACAAACAAATACAACCACTGTGAGAAGTCAGCATGAGTCCAGTAACAACCATCAGCTTGGTGACTGGCAGCACCTGGTATTTGCTGGGGTGCAGCTTGACAGGCAACACAATGGACAGAGAAACCTTACGGCGTATTTTAAAGTCAATATTCATTCACGCTCAGCTGTAATGAAAGGGCCGCGCTGCTTTGGTGACACGGTGCAATCAAAGTGACTTTCCGGGAGGCTGGTGCTTAATGGGCCGCACGGGATGCTAGGCACAAATGTAGAGTTTCCGTTCATCCAGCTGAAGTGACTTTTCCTTTGGAAGGGAAGAATAGCATCATGGAATTGTCAAATTTAGTGGTGGTGAGTGCTTTTCACTCAGCTTAGTTATTTAACGTGGCTAGTTTTAATTACAATTTTTATTTGCAAACATAAAAAGCTAAAAATAATGGAAATGTATTTTTGGGAAAAACGTTTCAGCAGATACGGCCGACCTAACTTCCTTAGATTAAAAAATATGTTAAGAAAATTGCTTATAAATTCCTAGTAAACTTAAAAAATATACAGTACAGACCAAAAGTTTGGACACACCTTCTCATTCAAAGAGTTTTCTTTATTTTCATGACTATGAAAATTGTAGATTCACACTGAAGGCATCAAAACTATGAATTAACATGTGGGATTATATACGTACATAACAAAAAAGTGTGAAACAACTGAAAATATGTCATATTCTAGGTTCTAAAGGTATTCTAAAGTAGGTATTCTAAAGTAGCCACCTTTTGCTTTGATTACTGCTTTGCACACTCTTGGCATTCTCTTGATGAGCTTCAAGAGGTCGTCACCTGAAATGGTCTTCCAACAGTCTTGAAGGCGTTCCCAGAGATGCTTAGTACTTGTTGGCCCTTTTGCCTTCACTCTGTGGTCCAGCTCACCCCAAACCGTCTCGATCGGGTTCAGGTCCGGTGACTGTGGAGGCCAGGTCATCTGGCGCAGCACCCCATCACTCTCCTTCATGGTCAAATAGCCCTTACACAGTCTGGAGGTGTGTTTGGGGTCATTGTCCTGTTGAAAAGGTGGTGTGTCCAAACTTTTGGAAGGTGTGTCCAAACTTTTGGTCTGTACTGTATATATAGGTTTTATGTAACATGTTTACACCTGTGGATTAGACCAAATGTCAGAGCCGTTCCATGAGATCAGAAATATAAATTACAAACAGTGTTTAAATGTCAGGGATTTTTTTTTCTCCCTTCAGCAAAACAGACAAAACTCCTTTGAGTATAAAACGTTAAAACGAAGACCAAGACACTTTGATTAGATGTTAGGAAGATGCAATGTTGTTGTTTAGTCTAGCTAACATCCGTTATCCATTTGTTAATGCTAGCGGATCATTTTGGATTGCTTATTATTTGCCGTGTTTAGTGATTGTAGCATCGTGGTAATCACTTGTGGGCGTGGCCTGTCTAGCATTTTAGAAATTCTAGTAGTTTTATACAGAATCTGATGCAGACTACTTAAACACAAATGAAGCTTTTTAATGTATGTTCTACGTGCTCAGCAATCTTAGCTGGGAGATTATGCTTCTAATACCAATACTAATTTGTAGTTCTAATCCATTAGCTCCATTTCTGACCTACAGATCTTGGAACCTAACATTAGAAACTTTGCTAATTAGAGAACTCTTTGGAAATCCTTCCTGTGTTGTGCTTTGCAGTTTCACAAACAGAGTATTGTCATGTCGGAGCCCCGAGGGTGATTGAACTGCAGGGATTTGTAAATTCCTGAAGGAGGCCTATGTCAGGCTGGCTAATCCATCACCGAGCAGCAGATCTGTGCCCTAATCAGAATGAATGATGATGCTGTGATCAAGGGTGCAGGTCAATCTCTATTCCAGACTTCATTTGCATGAAGCGGTGCAGCCTCCTCGGAGGGCACACACCTCGAAGCCTACTGGACCAGTTTACCAATCGTCTCCTGTCCTTGAGACGACGTGAAGAAAGGTACAAAAGTCTGCAGTCCTTTTGTCCAGATGTTGCAGATGATGGAACTCGATGCCCAGGTTTTCTGCAAGTCATTCAGGCCTTTTTTAACTACACGCTGGAAAAAATGACACTTTGCTGATATGACAAGACATTTTTAAAGCCTTACGTCGAAAGCTCACAGATATGTTCTGTCTAACGACGTCCTTTTGACGCAACAAGGCAGCATTTGGCAGGAAACAGGCCTGAGGAAGATGGAGTACCAGAGCTGAGAGAGCACTTAGGCTTGTGCTGTGACTAACGGCGCTCTGCGTGCTCTCTAGATCACACCCAGGAACGTTTCCAGCAAAGTTCAGCTCATTCTTTTTCCTGGCTTTTGTCCTCCCTTGGAGAGGGCAGGGAATTGATGAGATTCTTTGTGTACACACTAACAGATGAAACAGCATCAACCAGCCACTAATATGTCCTCCAAAATCCAGGAAAAAGGAAGACCTTACCATTTGAAATCCAGAACCTTTCCAGGAAGTGGATGATTTCTGGAAGTAAATGAGAAGAAGTTCACAGTTCCTGGAAGACTTCTTGTTTTGCTTTGGCATTGCAGGATCTGTGACCTTTAGAGAAAATAACAGAAGTGCCTCAAGCTGAGCAACAGATCCATCATTACAACACCACGTTAATTTATCTTTTTAAACCCGCTGCAGGACACCAGAATAACGAATAAACATTGCGGAAACATTTCATGCTGTGCTGCCGCTGATATGAAAAGTTTTAGAAATTCTTAATTAGCAAAAAAGTCCGTTTTTTTTTTCTTTAAACGATGAAAGTTGCTTTATGAAGCTTCGTTTACTACTGGCTTTTTTATTTTATTTTATTTTATATTTTCTAAAGTGCTTCAAACTGTAACTCTACAGTTACTAATCCTACCCATCTCTGGATAACTAACTAGCCTAGCTTGCTTTATAGATTTTACTTCCTGTTATTAATAATGCAGAAATGAATGTGCGGGTCAACTCTGGGGTAGTGGAAGTCGTATGCCTTTAGCTTTTGGAATAATCTGTATAGAAATCTACACCAAAAAACACCATCTCTGGAACAAAGATGTGTGCGTGTGTGTGTGAACACAGGGGAGCTCCACCTATCATCTATTTAAACATCTCGCTAACATGTTTACCACAGTGGCTTTACACCTCTAGACCAAATGTCAGCCTTGTCCTATGAGATCAGAGGTGTAAATTACACACAGTGTTTAAATGTCGTTCTTTTTTTTTTCTAGGTTCAGTAGAACAGGTGAAATTCCTTCAAGAATAAAATGCAAGTCCACTTTGACATGTTCTGTGTGATCTGCTAAATCAAACAAAGTTGCAGCATCATTGAGAAATCTTCACGTGTTCACACTAGCAGTTCGTTCATCGATTATCGTTTCCTGCATGTACTGATTGTAGCATCATAGCTGCCACTTGTGGGCGTGGCCTGTTCAGCAATTTAGTTTCCTCAAACCTTTGTAGCTAGCTTAATTGAAAGTAGGCTAGTCATGTTCTTATCTGCAGTTCTGATGAATCAGTTAGTAAGAGACAATAAAGAAATGTCATGTTCAAGAGACCCAAATTCCTGTAAAGACTCCAGCCAAGGTGCTTTTTGAAGTAAAAAAAAGCCCCCCCCAATAAATAAATAAATAAATAAATAAATAAATAAATAAATGAACGAACGAACTAATGAACGAATGAACGAACAAACAAACAATTAATAATAAGTAATAAGTAATAATAATAATAATAATAATAATAATAGGGGAGTTGTATATTAAAGATCACTGACCGCAATTTAACTAAATACAAAGGTTTTTTATTTAATTTCCATTTATTAATTATCTGTGTGTGCGCGTGTGTGTGTGTTTGTGTGTGTGTGTGTGTGAGAGAGAGAGAGAGAGAGAGAGAGAGAGAGAGAGAGAGAGAGAGAGATTATGACTGGTGTTGTTTATTGTAAGTGTTTGTTGCCTTTTTGGACTCCTTTATCATTTGTAAGCAACAAGCTGTTTCGTGTTGAGGTTTTGTTCAAACCGACCATCAAAAATACCCTCTCTAATGAATGTGTGTGTGTGTTTTTTAATTGGTTGTTGCGTTAAATCTTACCCAGATAGTGCTATTTTCTAGCACTACAGTGCTATTGGCTATTGTGTAGCCTCTTTTTTAATTGGCTGATAAGTGTCAGGCTCAACTAAGAACTGAGACACGCTTGATTCCTGCTCGGTCCCATAGAGACAACGGTGCGGACAGATACACTTTGGGCGCTGCGGCATATTAAATATATGATATGAACAGTCAAAAAGTTTTTCTGCGTGAGAAATACGATGTGTGGCAGGAGAGCGGGAGAAAATACCTAAATGCGTGACTGTCACTCTCAATGCGTGACACTTGACAACCCTGTGAATGCATATACTACTGCTACGACTAATACTGCTACTACTGCTATTAATAGATATACGTTTGCTACTAATACTATGACTATAAACACTTGTACTACTACTTCTACTATTACAACTACTACTAGTACTACTATAACCAGTTCTATTATTACTTTGACTAGTACTGCTATGACTATAACCACAACTACTAATATAAAAACTTCTACTACTAGAGGGCCAGATGCCCTTTCTGACACAAACCTCCTATTTTATTCGAGTTTGGGACCAGCACTGAGAGCTAGGTCTTTTGAGCTAACTAGCTCCCTTAGATTAGCAATCGATCCCTAGCCCGCAGCAATGACAGCGCGGGATCCTGCCTCTGGACCACCATGAGTCACATATTTAAAAAAAATCTATTACTGCTATAACCTTTTCTACTACTGCTATTACTACTGCTTATACTACTATTATTAATGCTACCACAACTACCACTACTGCTGCTACTGCTAATACTAATATTACTATTAATACATACTCTACCACTATTACTGCTAGTAATACTGTACTATTAATACTAGAGGAGTTCTAAACTGGCATCATTACCCCTTATTTTCCAAGTTGTTATTGGCTCAAACATTTCCTCGATCCAATCCTTTTTTATTCTCATGATCAACCAAAAAGTTCTAATAAAATTGGATTTGTCTGACTTGTCTGCAGTCGCCTGACACTCGCTGGTGTGAGTGCAGGGTTAGCTTCATCGCATTTTTGTCATTTTAGCAAAGTTTTCGACTTTCTGCCCGTCACCCCTGGCGTGCGCTTGTCCTCCAAGTTAAAGATAATTGAAAGAGTTTACTGCTGGAAAAATTCTCGCCGTAGCCGAGCAGGTTTCAGGGAACTCGTTCTCTGAGTGGCAATTTACAGCTGATTTGTGGACACAGTAAGCGCAGCGTGGAGTGTGTATCTCTCCGTACGGCTGGGGACCCTGCAGGCTGTCAGGCCGATTTTGCAGATTGAGACACTGATAACTCGACACGCGGTGTGTGATTGCTTGCGCTCTCTCTCTCTCGCATTCGCCGCCGTCCCCCGGCTCGTTCTCTGCTTGATTGTCTCGAGACCTTGTATTTTTCTTCTTCCTCTCCTCTCCAACACCTTATTTCAATCATAATGCTTATGACACAAGATGGAGAGGTCAGATGGGGGGGAAAATAGTTGCAGCAGGCTAGCAATCGCTTTTTTAATAAGTGGAAAAATATATGTTCTTTCTCTCCTTGGTGAAACATTACACACTGCTATTTCTGAGTCTCAAAGGACTTTTCAGACTTTTCTGTTGCTGTGAGATGTTCAGTATTTCAAATGGCACATCTAGGGTCAGATTAGCATCTTCTGTGTGTGTGTGTGTGTGTGTGTGTGTGTGTGTGTGTGTGTGTGTGTGTGTGTGTGTGTGTGTGTGTGTGTGATGGAGCCTTCATCTTCAAAGGACAGCATAGTTCTTTAAGGTCAGTTCAAAGCCAATAAGAAGCAAACTCAGCGTTATGAAAACCTGAAGTTGACACTGAAGGCTTGCGTTATTAAACATACATAAGGAAGAGAACACCTTCGTTCTGAGCTGCTCCATTTCAGTCAGCTCACTGAGGCTTGTCCTGTTGTGTGCTAATGTTCCTGCATGAAAATGTAGATCCGGCATGGTTTGAAGTCCAAAGCGAACAACCCCAAGTCAAAGTTGTGATAAAAAAGGAATAAAACACTGTACACCTTTGACCACCTTACTCTTACTGTAGGCCAAATGACTCGGTTCAACTTTTTTTCAAGGTCATTATTTTAACCCTGTGACCAAACTTTAGATTACCGATCATTTACGTACTGTAGATGCGTATGCCTGCACCTTCGTTTCGATCGGCCGATCAGGATCACAGCAGCACGATGCATGAATCTGTGTGGCTCTAGACAGACGTTATAGATGAACAGAATCAACAGAGAGCGCTATGTAGACAGAATAAACTGAAAAGAGATCAGAGAGGAATGAGGAGTCATGCAGAGAATTTCAGAAGAGATTTCTAGAGACTTCATTTCTTTCAGCATTTTAGGGGATGTGCTATCGGTCCGGCAAATATCTCCCTCTTCAAATATGAGTCTTCTCATGAGGTTTCTGTATCATTTCTCTCCTGTTTCACAGACATTTCCAACATTTCAATGACCTCAACGAACACAAACACACAAACATTTAAAATGTTTTATTCTCTCGAGTTTTCATGTATAACATACGGCAGATGTCCTTCTCAAGCGTGACTTACATTTCTTATTGTCTTATTTTTATAATACGACGTAGGTTAAGGGTTAAGGGCCTTGCTCAAGGGTCAAGCAGTGGTGGGATTTGAACAAACAAACAACCAAATTAAAACTGATCAGATGTCTGCATTGGCAAACACATGTGTAGGTGTTCCTAATAAAGTGACCACGTTTATTTGTCTCATGATGTCAAGATACGGAAGAAAAAAAAAGAAGGTCTGAATTTCTTGTAGGTTAAACCAGGTTTTATTAACTCTTTTTAATGAACTCCACGAGCGCTTTATTAACTCCAGATGACATCTGCACTGTCGTACAGTTAATAGTCGTGAATGAAACAACTTTTTTTTTTTTTTGTTCTCCGTTTCATTACCCGCCTCCAGCGAGAGGAAAATAGAGTCTTATTGCACAAATTTAAATTTGCATAGCTCTGGAGACTTAATGGTGATTCTCGCTCATGTTTCATTTAGGTATCATTTGTCACAGAAGCGTATTCGGAGAAACCGTGTTAGAAAAAAGAAAAAAAAAAAGGACGGAGACGGGAGATCCAGGAGTACAGAGCTTGAAAAAAAACTGTAGGTAATAATTAGAATGCTAATTCACAGCATTCAAAGTGAAAGACTGCTAACCTTTCTGCGTGTACCAGGAAGCGAGACGATGACGAGCAGAGCGCAATTACAACGAAATTGACTCCGTTTTATGTAAACGAGTTGTGATGCAGTCAAACTAAACATTACGATGATGACGGATGATCAGACACACTTTGTTTCCTGTCTGTGTTTTGAGAGAGTTCAGAGAGTGACGTCAAACTCTAGATTTGACCTGGGATACAAAGCAAGAATAAACACACAGATCGTCTTTGTTCAATGTCGATCTGTCCGTTTTTATTCCTGCTTCGTAGCTCAGGTCAAATGTCTCAGTTTGAATGAGTTTCCTGGTTGTACTTTTTGGGAAATGATTTATAATCGTACTCTCCGGAGTCACCCAGATAAGAATGAGGTTCTCTTTTCAGTCTGGTTCCTCTCAAGGTTCTTCTTCATGTCGTCCAAGGGAGTTTTTCCTCACTGTCTTCCTTCACCTCCTTCTTGATCGCTACGGACAAACCTACTCATCTTCCGGTGTTAAGTATGAACGCAGGAGGCAAGGAATCGTTGATTCTGAACGTTATATCAAGTAGAAGATTAATGCTAATCCCCGGGTGTATTGGGAAAATACAACAAAGTTTATCTTAGAGTTATCTCTATATCGTGTAGGGATTACGTTGGTGATCGATCATATTAGAGATATTCGAACATCTGTATGTTATAAATGTATTAAATGTAATGTAAATGTAAACATCTCTGACAGAGGGCAGAAATGTCATAGAGACAAATTATAATATCATTTCTGCCTCCAGGGCATTTTGGCTCTGTTTCGGAGATGTTAGCGGATCTCTAAATGCCATCGCGGCAGACTTTATGGCACCTTTCGGCCATCTTTTCCTTTGCTAAAGAAACGCAAGCCTTTTAAAAGTCCTCCTCACTTCTCCTAAGACTTTTTGACCTCATGAGCTCTTTTAAGGCTTGAGATGCTTTATGAGTAACTTTTATCTTTACTAGCATCTTCTCTTTCATTTTTTAAGGAAACGCCCACATTTCTAAGAATTTTCTTAGGATTTCGTTCACTCAACTTTTGGAACTCTTTACACTAAGAATTTTCAGGAATACCCTGAACTTTCAGGGCCCGAACTTTTTCTTTTATGAGCTTCCTGCGGATCTCATCCAGATATTCAGTGAACAAAAGTTCTTTATCTGGATTTATATCCGTTTATATGACATAATGTGTTCATTCTGATTTTCCATTAGGAATACTGCGTTATAATCAGCAACATGTCGATTTCTCATGGGGTGTTTTTACTCTCTCCAGTTTTCTGGATCAAAGCCAAAAAAAAAAAGATCTGAAATCCGATCTGCGGTCGCATTATCGCCTGAGGAACCTCGATTACTGAGATACGGTTTGGGATTTGAATGGACCGAGTGCTCACCTGTTACACTCCTGTTTTTATTGTCTAGGAAAAAAAAGCACTCCCTTAATACACTACATAAACTGGTGAATAGATCTTGTCACTGTTGAAAACACACAAGAGAGAGTTTGTGTGTGTGTGTGTTAGGTCGGACTCATTCACAACCTTCTCATTTGCTTTAAAAACAGGCCCGGCTGCCGTAATTATCCCGTCCTGCTTTAATGAGTTTTCCACTGCCTTTTGGTGCAGTAATTGGTTTTTTTTTTCCTCGATGCAATCTTATTAAATGTGTGAAATCGTATATATTTAATTTCGAAAGGAGATCGATGGCTGTGTGAATACTGTTGGCTGTTTTAAGACCGAGGTGAGCCGTATATTTACACCCCTAGCAGTATCTCGTTAGTCTAATGAAACC
Source organism: Tachysurus fulvidraco (assembly GCF_022655615.1). NCBI lineage: Eukaryota > Metazoa > Chordata > Actinopteri > Siluriformes > Bagridae > Tachysurus > Tachysurus fulvidraco. The sequence goes on from NC_062539.1 coordinate 14,137,156, forward strand.
TGTAAATCCAACCTAGAGGCTTTATATGGATTTCATAGGAAGCGAATAACAGATCGGGATTCGTCGAGAGACTTTATCAGCTCTGTTCATTTTCTAAATGGACGTCCGTTTCTCACAGAATGCATCGTCGTCATATTTTTGTCGGGTCGACTACAAACCGCTTGACGCTTCCGTCAGTTTTTTTTCACCCGTGTCCCAGTTTGATGGTCGTGTCAGCGAAAATAAATTAAATGCTAAACCTGTAGAGAGAGCCGTAAAGCTTGGGACGCTTAGCATCGCAAAGCTCGCTTTGCTCCGCGTAATAACGATAAATACTCCAGCGGCGCTACACTGAGGCGTCCTGCTTAAGCACTTTAGAAGGCTAAGATGCGTCAATAAACCTGATTTAACCGCCTAAATTAGGCCTTGAGACGGTGTCTAAGTGTGTTAATCGCTTCTTTGATCAAATTCATGTTTCTTCAGATGTACAGAACAGATATTTCTCCAGAAACTGAAAGTGCTGCCGTACCTGTATGATTCGACTGTAAGGAAAAAACAAAACTAACCCTATGAGGATCCTGAGACATCTAGCGATGTACCGGCTCCAGTTGGTTTCCTCTTCTTGACGATTTAGAAGAAACCATGTTGTCTTTGAGAACAACAACCTCGTTATCACTACACTGTCGAACTGTATCTGACTGTAGAAAGGACATTATTCATAATAACACTTTATTTACTGATTTTAACAGTTTATAATCACACCCTCCAGTGTCACCCAAATGAGGGTGATGTTCACTGAGTCTGGTTCCTCTCAGGGTTTCAAAGTTTTTCCTCACCACAGTCGCCTCAGGCTTGTTCATTAGGGATAAACACAAACACATTTAAATATAAGTCGAATATTAATCTTGAACTTTTGTCTAATATTAAACATTGTATACTATATTTCTTATGTTCTGTAAAGCTGCTTTAAGACAATGTCTATTGTTAAAAGCGCTATACAAAAAAAAGACGAGCCTTTAATGTAGTTTGATATAATTTCCATCCAGATTCTTCCATGTGCTTCATTCCTTTCCTTTCCTGGCTGAGAAAGAGAAACTCTCCTCCATGTTTCAGAGTTTCCTTCAAATCACAAATATATACAATTTATAAGCTTAATAGTATGTTAATAACATATTCAAGCTGATCAGACCTCCGTGTCATTCATCTCTTCACAAAAAGTGACTGAAGCTAGACAACTGATCGTGATCCTAGTCACTATTTCTTTGTAAGTCCCTCCGTCATGTCACATGGACACACAAAGACAAACAAATAACAAACTCTGCTTCATTAAAACTCGTGCTAACCAGATATATGAGACCTAGGGGAGAGTGATTAGTGAGGCATGGGATTGGGTCATATGATGTGATGGGGCTGATGGGTAACTTATGCCTCTTTTCCACCAAAAAGAACCGAGTGCTGGTTCAGAGCTAGTGCTGGTGCTGGTTCAAAGTTGGTCCCATTGGTGAACCTTCTAAGAACCGGTTTGCCTTTCCATTGGTTAGAGAGCCATCACAGCGCCGAGTGTGACGTCACTGTATACGGGTCACGTAACCCAGCACAGCAACGTTAGCGCAGCAGCGGCAAACACAACAACAATGGCGGACGTTGTTTTACTGTTAATGTCCATGGCTTTGTGAACCTACATTAGCATCCAAACGCGGCAAATTCAACGTGTACGTGGAGCTCCGTGTAATTTGTATAAACGGAGGTTGTAATCGAGAAAGTACATAACGTTATTTTATCATTAACACAGAAAAAAATTAGCCTTAGCATGTAGCTACCTACTATCATGTGTGCTGATAAGTGATTATGTTGTGGTAAAGTAAAAGTGTATTAAACATTAGTATACTTAAGGTACATTATCAAACGCGCTAACAGTAGCCCCGCCCACAGCCCCTGACACAAGCGGTTCTTAAGTCTAGACCAGCAACGTTTTGGTGCTACTTAAGAACCACTTTTCCTGGTTCAGAGCCGGTGCTTTGGCGGTCGAAACAGAAAGAACTGGTTCTAAATTAGGCTCTGGCTCCGAACCAGCACTCGAACTGCCTCGGTGGAAAAGGGGCATTAGTCCTGCACCATTCTAGCACTAAGGTGACTAAGTCAAGTTGAAATAAAAAAACAAGGCTTTCGGACGTATTTGATTCGTAATTATTCACCGCAGTCCATCAGTGTTTAATTATCCCTGAATATGGATATCTGCAGTTGCCACGGGATTGGCCCGATTCTCTGGGTTTTCAATAACAATTGCTCTGAGCACCTGGTAGAAACCTGAACTTGTGCTCCTTATTATCATATGCATGGGCTTCATTCATGGCGGCTGGACTCGGACACGCACCGATGCTTCTAATATCTGATAAAAACCACCTACTGGATCTCTGCCTTCATTACAGAAATGCCTCATTATCATAAACCTGCTTATTTCCTCCCAGATACGTGAACAATCCCGGGCAATAGCAGCTCTCTTCTTCTTCACACCATCACCTGCTCACTAACCTGCTCAGATAAAAACAGAACACTTGGCATTGTTTTTGGTAAACAAACCGAAAAATGTTATTGCATGTTAGTAGAAAAGAATGAAGTTAACAACAAAAATACAAAAACATCTTCAGGTAGCTAGCTAGCACGATCTTGCTAGGAAGTGACATACAGTACGGTATTACCATGCGTCAAAACCGACGAGCTTCGGGAAGTAAAGCTGAAGGAAACGTGTGTGTTTCTATGCAAATTAGATATGACGCTATAAAGAGATGACGTTAAATATCTCATTGCAAACGCTAGCTATCAAGACAAATCTAGTAGAAAACGATGCAAACCGTTGACCAGGGAATCGCTGCTTTATTTTTAAATGGGAAATTTGGAGGAAGTCGGAAGTTCCTGAGCAGGAATTTTGAGTCAACGACCTGCTTTTTTAACATTTTGGAGCAGGCCTCTGAAAATCCAACCAACCAAATAAAATTCAAATGCGGCTTTTATACAAAATTACACTTTCATACAAAAAGGGATCTAAAGTATTTACATTTACCTACATTTAAAGTTTATTTATACACAATAAACTTCAAATCTTCAACTCTGAGGTATCACTGTGTCAAAAAAAAAAACATAAAAAAAATCAATTAAAAACTTCTCGTCTTTCTAACAAACACATCTCATTACTTTAATGAAAACATACATGAGCTTTTTTCAGTCTGCCTGTTCGTCTACAAATAACAGATCCGGTTGTTCCCCGGTTTCAGCCTTGTTCACGGCGTTCCTCTAGAGATCCTCCTCAGCCATCTTAAGACGTTTTAGCTCACGGATTGTGAGCGAGTGTAATTGCGTTCTGGAAACGCAAAGCAGCGTCGAATGCATAGAAAACCGAGGAGCAAACTAATCAGAGCTTCTCCTCGGGTTTGTGTTTAGAATCCCGCTGTGTGCTTGTGGTAGTTAATATGTGCTTTTAGTTTCACACGCATGGGGCTCTTTTTAGTTTAAAGCCCTTTATCAGGGTAAAACAGCTCCTCTGTGTGTGTGTGTGTGTGTGTGTGTGTGTGTGTGTGTGTGTGTGTGTGTGTGTGTGTGTGTTTCTATCTATATTTAAAAAACCTCGAAACAAAAACCTTGTTTCTTTCATTCAATAACGATCTTTATTTTAAAGCTGCACTATTTATGCGATGTCTTTTTTGGTTACCGATTGTAGGACATTTACTGGGTATGTAGGGCAGTTAACAAATCCGATAAGCGGTGCAGCAACCCCAAAAATATGATTAGACTCAAATGTAAAGCTATATTGATCGTCAGCCAGCGTGATTTATGGATGTAGACTTGATCTGTAGTGATAGTCATCAGTGTCTCTCTCTCTGTCTCTCTCTCTCTTTCTCTCTCTCTCCCCATCAGCGTTATCTGCTTACTCTAGCTACTCCTTGCTTATTTGCTTAATTAAAACGCTACTTATTATTACTTGGTGCTAAGTCAAACGACATTTCGATTGCCCTTTTAGTTTTCATTTAGTGAGCCAGTTAACAAATAATTACATTTGCTTTCAGGAGAACGGCCTCTCTCTAACGATCAGAGTTCTCAATCTTCATTACTTTTTGTTTTTCGGGAACCCAAATGACTAAATTAGCATCGGGTTCATGCAAACAAAAGAAAAGAAAAGAGAGAGAGAGAGAGAGAGAGAGAGAGAGAGAGAGAGAGAGAGAGAGAGAGAGAGAGAGATCCATTAGCTGAAATGGTTTGCTTACAAAAGAAAAACAAACGTAATAACGGGATTGAAATGCGCTCGTAAATCATACGCTGCTTCGGCTTTCCGCCGTCAGATTATTTACGGATTTCTGGATTGTTTCGGAGCGGGAGTGTGAACGGATCGGAACAGAAACATTTCACACACGAGTGAAGCTTGTTTGTAAGATTTATGTCTAAAGGCTAAAGGCTTCTTATTATAAATCGATGTCGGTTAAAAATAAAAAGTGATGGAAGTTCACACCAAACATCTGCGTTGATTAAGATGCTAATTAACACGCCTTGGACAAAACACTAGAAGAAAATAAAAACAAAACACCAAATGATATTTCACCTGCTTGACAGCTACATTTAAAAATGTCTTAAATCATGTATATAGCAAGTTTAAAACTTTATCAGCTCGCTAATATAGATGGGATAAAAACGATAAAAACTGGCTGTGCTTATTAAGTGGGCAGGGCATATGCACTCTCTCCCCTGTCAATCACTGCAGCTCAAGCCAATCAAATCGTTGAATTGTGGATGTGGACAAGGGCAGATGGCACTTTGATTCAAATGAAATGTACCTTTTTTTTTATATTAAAATTGAAAACCCCCAATTTCTCATTTCTGTGTAAGCATTTAAAAAATATTTATATTTTGGGTAAATACAAATTGTTTTGTTGACAAAATCACATTGTATAACATTTTTTGCCTTTTTTATATAAAAAAATTCATTAAAATGAAAAGAATTAAATTAAAACATGAACATGAAGATGATTTTTTGCTTCTTTTTCATACGTCTTAATATATAGAAAGTATTATGTGTCTTTAAAATTAAAATAAAAAAAATTAAACTATATTTAAATTTAAATAAAAAAACATATATATAGAGAGAGAAAATGGGGGAAAATGACAAAAATAAATGCAATTTTTTAATGTTTACTGTTTAATATATATATTTTTTATAAATATATAAAAAAATATATATAGAGATCGAATTATTAATTTTTAATTAATTACTTTTTTTAGTAAATGGCTCAACTTGTAATAGTTGAATGTTCTCTGTTTTTCAGAAAATATTTTACTATTTGCTCATTCAGGATCTGTTTTCATCCCAAACCCCAGAAAGAATCAGATCCTAGATTAGACCTGCGACTCTGAGCTGATTTGTGTTTGGCACGGTGACAGAGGGTCGTCCGGGGTTAACTCGCTCCACAAGCAGCTGCGTCGTTCATCCGCAAGGAAGAGCAAAGTTCCGCTCTTGGCGATTTATAGGCTGAGTTTTCTGAATTTCTGTACATATGTTTATTCTTTATGAGGTTGCAGAGTCATCTGTCACGTCTCTGTCGCCTTATTCAGCCGAGGCTTTTTAAACACTGCGAGGTGGTTTGTGCTGTTCATCAGACTCGGGTAAGAGGGAGCGAAGAGGAAACGGTTTATTGACTCAGTAACTGTGTTTACACACATGAAGTCGAATAATCTATTAATAATCAGAGTTGGAATAAAAACGTGTTCGTATGCACAACTCGGGAGGTAAATGTAAATAAATAAGATATAAATCCAATAATAACATTAGGGTTTATATAAAACCAAGCAAAAAGGGCTCATTGAGAGTCAGCTCTTTGAATCAACTGTGTGAATCAGCTCATTTTGAGTCAACTTTAGCACACACTGATGGATTTAGTGGATTTTTCTAGCAGGAGATCTGTCATTATAGGGAATGACTTTATAAAACTAACTGGTAAGGTACTCCAGAGTCAGTCTTTTTGAGTCAGATCTTTGAAGTTGAACTGAGTCAGCTCTTTAAAGTCAGTTCTTTGCGTTTGCTTATTGAGTCAGCACTGAGTCGACTCCGTGATACTGCTCTTTCAGGACGGCTCTTTGAGTCTGTTTTTTTCTGTCAGCTCTTTGAGTCTACTGAATCAGCTTACTGAGTCAGCACTCTGTTGGCTCTATAAGTTGGCTCTCTCGAGTCGGCTCTCTGAGACTACACTGTGTCTGCTTTTTTGAGTTAGCTTCTATGAGTCAGCTCTTTTGAGTCAACTCTATGAATCTACCGAGTCAGCTTACTGAGTCAGCACTCTGTTGGCTCTTTAAGTCGGCTCTCTCGAGTCGGCTCTCTCGAGTCGGCTCTCTCGAGTCGGCTCTCTGAGACTACACTGTGTCTGCTTTTTGAGTTAGCTTCTATGAGTCAGCTCTTTTGAGTCAACTCTATGAATCTACCGAGTCAGCTTACTGAATCAGCACTCTGTTGGCTCTTTAAGTCGGCTCTCTCTAGTCGGCTCTCTGAGACTACTCTGTGTCTGCTTTTTTTGAGTTAGCTCCTCTGAGTCAGCTCTTTTGAGTCAACTCTATGAATCTACCGAGTCAGCTTACTGAGTCAGCACTGAGTTGGCTCTTTAAGTAGGCTCTCTCGAGTCGGCTCTCTGAGTCTACTCTGTGTCTGCTTTTTTTGAGTTAGCTCCTCTGAGTCAGCTCTTTTGAGTCAACTCTATGAATCTACCGAGTCAGCTTACTGAGTCAGCACTGAGTTGGCTCTTTAAGTAGGCTCTCTCGAGTCGGCTCTCTGAGTCTACTCTGTGTCTGCTTTTTTGCGTAAGCTCTTTCGATTCAGCTCTTTGAGTCAGCTATTTTGAGTCGCGCTGAGTCGACTTTATGAGTCTGCACTTTTGACTAGTCAGCACTTTTAAGTCAGGTTTAAATCTGGGTTTTGAGTCAATCGTTGAGTCATTTATTTGAATCAGCTTGTTGAATCGAGTTGTATTTTATGTGAACGCTGATCTAATCTACCGATCAAATCTACGATCAGAACGAAGTGGAGGAGAACCAATCTGCATGGAAAAGGCTGACACAAGTCATTTAATAAACATCATCAGTTTGGATGAAGAGAAACAGAGAGCGCGAGAGAGAGAGAGAGAGAGAGAGAGAAAGAGAGTGAGAGAAGTTAAAAAGAAGCTGTGCATTTGTTTTATTTACTTTTTTTTTTTACGACTGTACAAAATAAGTCCATATTTCAATTATGGTGTATATGAAGAATATTTCAAAGCGTAGTTTCAAATCACGTTTTCATGTCGAGTCGTTCACAATCGAAAAGGAGAGAAGCTGTAAGACAGAATGGACATTTTGTGTGTTAACAACGTTTCAGTTCCGAGGTGCCTCACGTCTGCAACAGCTTGGCTGGTTTCATGTAGAAAAAAAAACAACAACAACAAAACAAAACAAAAAAAAAATCTAAAAACTTAAAAAACAACTTGCACAACAATCATCCAGAACGTACTTACAGTACAAAGTACATGAGGCAGAACCTGACGCTATAAACACATTTGTTTTTTCGGAGTCGAATAGAAAGAAAGAGAGAGCGAGAGCGCGAGAGAGAGAGAGAGAGAGAGAGAGAGAGAGAGAGATGTGATGGATAGGTTTAATCCTTCAATTTCACATCGTTACAATGTTCCTGCTGCACAAAAGAAAACGAGCGAGACACTTTTCCCCCTAGCCGAAGAACACCTGCTACGACTCCTATCTCATCCCGAGTAAGCGTTATTATACACGGAAACCTCTTTTTGTTTTCTTCTAATTCAGTGGTTTGGCTATTTTTCATCAACACTGATGCTTTATTTCAGATGAAACTAAAGCCTGATGTCAGATAAAAGATATTTTACACAGCGACAGTTGCATTACCTCACGAGGCAATATGTCTTTCGGGAGTATTTCGGCGACTTAATTCATATTGATTTTTTTTTTTTTTTTTTTTTTTGTGGCTGAAGAAGCTGTGAGTCATAGAAATATGTGAGAGAACAGAAACATTGAGATAGCATCGGAGAGCACGGGTTACGAGGCAGCAGATCTGGCTCGGCAGGCAGGACTGTTCTGATTCATCACCGCCTCGCCTCTGAAAGTCTCGGCAAAACAAATTCCAGGAAGGACCCTCGTGCACGCCTCCACCCTCTGCCCTTTATCCCAGCTACATCCTTTCTGTGTCTGAGCCTGGCATCTTATTGTAGGTTTAAATCCAAGTGCCACAATGTAAGAATCCACAATCTGTCCTAGGAGAGGATTATCGACGTTTCTGAGGGAAATCAATGCCAATATTTCTCCTCCTACATACGAATGTTCCATATTTTTTATTCTTCCTCCCACCTCTTTTGGGGAATCATGCCATTTTTGGCATTTGTTACTGGTTGTTCATTTATGTTGTCTTTTTTTCATTTTTTTCACCATCCTTTTTGTCGGAATAAAACGTGTCCCTCCTGCCTTCTATCGAGGAGCGGTGAGTCATTGGCACTCGGTGACTGTTCGTTTTCATTTCTGTTGGGGAATCGACCCTGTGGCTAGGAGGAGAAGACGTTGCTGGCTTCGCTGTGGCCATAGAGATCGGCCAGCTTTTTGAAACGCGGCCCCCAGTCGCTCAGGAAGTCGTAGTTGTGCTCCGAGTCGGTGCTGAGTGACTCGAGCGAGCTGAGTGACTGCGCCGCCGAGCCGTTTCCCTCAAAGGCGTACGTCTGGAGCGAGTCATAGGGAGGAGCCGAAGGGTCGACGTCCGCCTCCTTCAGCCGCTCCCATATGAACTCGCGGAAAACGCCGTTATCGGGGGCCATTTTGTAGGGCGGGGGGCGAGTGTGGTACAAGGTGGGTATGGCAGGCATGTCAGGAGTCACGTCACGTCGTGTTTTACTCTCTCGCGTGGCGTTCAGATGGCGCAGGGCTGCCATGTCGAAGGCCTCGGTGTCTTCCTCTCCGCCACCCTCGTCGTCGTAGCGTACGATGTTCTCGCGCACATCGCGCTCGTCATCCACAATCAACGGCTCCTTCTTTCTCCGCCTAACCGTCACGATCAGCAGCACAAGCACTGCACAGAACAAAAGAAAGAATGGATATTAGATCAGACTCAAAGCAGACTTCAGGTCATCAGAACAGAAGCCAATGTAAACAAAGACATAATAAAGATCGGACTATAAAACACCCTGTAAAGTTCAAACATTACAGATCGATCATTCCAGATGGATCTAATACTGAAGAACTGATCAGAAAGTGATGATGGTTATGATAACATACATAGTAGCTCATCAGTTCTGAGATCAGACATAACTAGGAACAGCTACTGTGTCATGGATCGAATGCTACAGAGCCAAAAACAAACAAAAACTACCACAAACTGAACTAGACGAGCGTTAGTTCAATTTAGAGCAGGTTTAAGAGATCAGACTCATCCGATCCGGGTGAACGAGTGTTATTTAAACTCGATCTGGACAATGACACGTTGATTAATGATCCGCTGAAAGGGATTATGGGCAGTGTTAGGAAAGATCAGACAGAAATCACAACCCATCCGAGACACGAATGTCGAGAGATCTCTAGAGAGAAAAGACATGAAAATGTTTCTGTGCAAATGAATAACTGATAATCCGATTAAATTAATAAGCATAACGATTTTTTGCTTTTCGCTAATTATCGCTGGATATTAAATTAGGAATTAACAGCCTGCTTGAAACAATCGAGTGAGAGAAATCTAATCTGATCCGAATCCTTTTAGCCTCCGAACCTTTAGAGAGAGGAATCTGAGCTTGGAGAAGGTCGGCGTGGTTACGGCTGGCAGATAAAGCGCGGCCTCGGCGAGCGCAGGGGTGATGCTATCGCCGGAGTATTTATGACACCGCAACAACACTTTCTTCTTGTTTAATGCACCGGAGAACATTTCTATTACTTCCAGGCTTTTGAATTTCATGTACCACATGAGGCGACGTGTATTATCTCGACGTGCGGGCTTCAATTAAGTCCGATCAGGTACATTAGGTTTATGAATATGTTCATCAGATCGGGATGCAGTTGCTTTAAAATCACATCGGACGCTTCTGGAGGCAGAGGTGCTTCATCACAGACGGTGCCAGGAGAGACATCTATGTCTTAAAACATCCAGGAAATTCACAAAGGTAGAAAAATATATATGAAATTGAAAAAAACTGATGTTTTATAGGCGTGTTTGAGTGTGTGTGTGTGTGTGTGTGTGTGTGTGTGTGTGTGTGTGTGTGTGTGTGTGTGTGTGTGTGTGTGCGTGTTTGTTGTGTATAACCAGATACTAATAAATGATACTAGAACTATTATATCATGTCTAAGCAGCAGATTTTACAGTTGAGTGCAAAAGATTTCACACCCTTCACCTGAAAGTCATTAAAATGTCTAAAATAAATAAATAAATAAATAAATAAATAAAAATCCAGCTGACTCTGAGGCAGGAGTAAATAAGGATCAGGAAAATATTGACTTTTTCACAGAGCTAGAGAAGACAATTAAAAAGATATGAACCTGATTAGGGCGACCGTTAGAGAGAGTGAAAAAAGACATGACTAAAGCGGAGAAGTAAAATATGGAAAAAAGAAAAGAAAGAAACAAACAAAAAAAGCCTGGACATGGTTTTACCATGGCTGTCTGAACAAGTCTGATTTAATATTTAGCTTTTTTGTCTCCTTTATAACAGAAGATTACGCATCCATAAAGCTCGCTACAAACACATAACAAAAAGCTCCATCGATTCCAGCATGCCAAAGAAAGCCTACTGTAGGTTAAGTATGAGTATGATTAAATAAAAAAGAGTCAATAAGGAACGGTACATTAGACATGACAGATTAGACTCAGGAATGATGACAGATGCAAAACAAATGCAGAAGAGGCTTTTATCGCCATTAAGGATCCAAAAGATTAAAATGATTCAAAACTTGGCATCCTGTGAAAGTACCTACTGCATCTGATTCAGTGCCAGCTGCATTCTATTCAGTACCTATTGCATTCTATTCAGTACCTACTGCATCTGATTCAGTACCAGCTGCATTCTATCCAGTACCTACTGCATCTGATTCAGTACCAGCTGCATTCTATCCAGTACCTACTGCATCTGATTCAGTACCAACTGCATTCTATTCGGTACCTACTGCATCTGATTCAGTGCCAGCTGCCTTCTATTCAGTACCTACTGCATTCTATTCAGTACCTACTGCATCTGATTCAGTGCCAGCTGCCTTCTATTCAGTACCTACTGCATTCTATTCAGTACCTACTGCATCTGATTCAGTGCCAGCTGCCTTCTATTCAGTACCTACTGCATTCTATTCAGTACCTACTGCATTCTATTCAGTACCTACTGCATCTGATTCAGTGCCAGCTGCCTTCTATTCAGTACCTACTGCATTCTATTCAGTACCTACTGCATCTGATTCAGTGCCAGCTGCATTCTATTCAGTACCTACTGCATCTGATTCAGTGCCAGCTGCCTTCTATTCAGTACCTACTGCATTCTATTCAGTACCTACTGCATCTGATTCAGTGCCAGCTGCATTCTATCCAG
>NC_062539.1:14153709-14208709 GCF_022655615.1 Tachysurus fulvidraco
GTCCATCATGCGGAATCAATTACACAACAATCGGGGTATTTTTTTTGTTGGGTTTACAGACGAGGTGGGGGTTGAGGGTTGGGTTGGGTTTGCGGTGATGGTGACGCGTTGGTATCGACCTCTTAAAAATGATGCAGTGCTGCTAGATTATGTGCTGCCATTTCTCTGTCAGTCCCGGCTGCTGTCCCACACAACCGGCGTCCGCTAATGGAGATGTACTGGAGTCTGCAAAGACGTTTATACGACCGCGGTGCTGTAGGTAGCTGTGGTTTACAGCGCCGGGCTCGCCAGTGCAGCTGCTAAATAAATCGAGGGGGACGCGAGCACGTACTACATCTTCATAAGCGTGTTTATACAGTATACTGGTGTAGACTTGGCGCTGGACTTACAGCCATTAGGAGATTAGGCTGAAACAGAGACACGGGTGACCGGAGGCAGGACAGCCCGGGGCAGGAGCTCGCCTCACCTCACCTCTCGTGTCCGCTTCCCCGAGCTGTGGAGTGATGAGGAAATTCAAGCTCTGCCACGAAAACAGCCATTCTATGATATTAGCTGCTGTCATGTCAATCTAATAGTGTGTGCTGATATAAATCGACACGGCAAGATTTTAAACGGAAAAAGTTGAGCAAAAGAGTCAGAGGATTTAGAGATAAAAATGCTTTGCTTTATTTATTCCTGTAATCAGCAGCTGAGAGCCAGAGTCAGGCAGCATACCGGTTAACACGTACGTCCCTTTGTTCGACTGGGCATGAGGTGAAATCATCAACCAGGGTTGCCAGATTTCAGAACATTTCATCCTACATCTCAAAGACCAGATAATGTTTTTCTATTTCTAAGCATAAGAACACTTTGAGGTGTTTAATATTAGAAATGCATTTGCACCATTCACTCCATGACCCTGTTATCCCTCTTCACAATACCTTACCATTAATCTGCATAACATCTTCACATCTTTTCATATGCTTTGCCAGAAATGCACGATTTGCTCTTCAATCGAGTCCCTAACCCCGTACCTCCCCTTTACTCACCTAGTCACCTCACAAAGGTGTGTTTTGCTTTTTCGAGATTCATTTCCACCCAAATTCGAAAACAAATGTCCGCTGAGATTAAACACGACGAGCACAGCAGTGGAGAAGTTGTTGCTATAGCAACGGCGAAGCCGGGAAAACTTTCCAACTGTAGCGGTTGTTAATGTTGCTCCTTTTAAAAGATTAAATTAACATTAATGGCAATTCTGTTAATATTAAAGAAGCAGGAGCTCGATTCTGAAGTGCAGAACCCCACAGAGTGAATGCCATGCTTTAAACATCAGCCAATGGTTAATATCAACCGGTTTCACCTCCTACGGCTCAGCAGATGCACTTTGCACAGCAGATGAAGGACTAAGATCTAAAACATCCTGTTTCTCTGGAAACTTCACACACACACACACACACACACACACACACACACACACACACACACACACACACACACACACACACACACACACACAAACACACACACAGTTTGGACAGAAGTCCTTCATGAGCTGGGTAAATGTGTTTTTCTTTGTGTCTGTCTTTATATATAATTGAGTTATAAATAATATAACTCTCTCTCTCTCTCTCTCTCTCTCTCTCTCTCTCTCTCTCTCTCTCTCTCTCTCAGGTACTTTGTTTGCTGCATTGTGTAGCGAGTTTGCACAGGAGTCCTACTGTTCGGATTAGAACGCAACTGACAGCGGGGCACAACGCCTGTTGATTTATTATTTAGAAATCCGGAGGGAAAAAACTCTGTTCCATCTCAATACCACAGCTACCCCTATACACACACTCAAACACACACACACACACACACACACACACACACACACACACACACACACACACACACACACACACACACACACACACACATATATATATATCCACACACTTGCACATCCTCCCTCTTCCCCTGTTCAATCACAAACTAGTCACAATATGAGGAGATTTTTAGCCCACAGCATGAACACAAATTTTTTCTGTTCTAATTCTATGGAACTGAGACTAAAACCGGACGAAGGAATTAATCCTGAAAAGGGATCCTGAAAATATCAATACCAAATGTAAAACATATCTCCTAACACTGTTTGAAGAAGAAGCGATCTCTTTATGTTGCCAGATTGAGTGTTTTAATAAATTACAAGACACAGATCTAATCTCCTCTCATCTACAGTATATCCATCAACATGATTATCTGCTTCCCGGTGCAAATAAAGGACTGATTCAATTTGATAAAACTTGTAAAACGGAGTCTTTTAATAATGAATCTATTTGCTTAGAATGTCTGTGATTTTTTCTTCTTCTTCTTCTTCTTTTAATTATAGATTTTTCCTCATTTATAGGAAGCTCAATTACAAATAAATACACAATGCAGTACGAAAGTTAGTTCTCGTTCTCGCTTACGTTACAGCAGCTACACACCGGCCGTACGATTCATCAGATGTCCTGCAGATGTCGGAAAACATAAAGGAACCTTTCTGAAACATCTCATCGATTCCTACCACAAAACGGTACAAAAACACTCCAAACACAACATCCGGAGACTGAGCGAATTTTAAAAACTGCACAGTGAAGCTTCACTAAAATTCCACCAGCTTCTGGCATGACCTGCTGTATGGTCACAATGTGGTCAGGAAAGATATTCACTTTCATACAAAGAAAGGAAAAAAAATAAAAAGCGTTCCCGGTGGCGGCAGCGATACCGTGACTGGCTCACACACGGCTTCCGCCGCTTATCTCACAGCCGTTTTGTTCCATCGCAGAAGCTTTAAAAGGTGTGTGAATAACAAGACAATAGAGATGATTGATTTATTAAGTCTCTTTACGAGACAGCATCTGACCTATTCAACATCTCATATTTTTTGGAGTACATCACGATTACCCCATTGTGAGCTTTTCAGCTTCAAGTACAAAAAAAAAAAAAGGGTCTGAACTGGACACTAAAAGAGACCCAGCAGCTTCATTGTTTCAGTTTTATTCCGGCTGATGGATGACCGTCTCGCTCTGTCTCACTCTCACACACACACACACACACACACACACACACACACACACACACACACACACACACACACACACACCATCTCACCAATTCTGACTCATGGTTTGGACTTCCAAGCCTTGATGGCCTCTCAGTGGGGTGCAATCAGTCAACAGATTGCAGTGTGATTGCGTCCCTTTGTTTTGTTGTTTCGCTTGGACAGAGAGACGGGGGAGAAGAGCTGTCGTCTGCACACTTTAATTAAGACTGACTGAAGCTAGTGAGAGCCAGCGTCCTCTCTAAAAACCCTCTCGAATTGTGCTTTGAGGATTTCTTTCGGATTCTTTTTTTATTTTTTTCGGTGAAAAAAAAAAATCAAGGGGGGATTAAACGTAGGAGCGGGAGAGAACGAAACTGATCAGCCTGGTTACTAAAGAAATAAGACTTTGCGGCGTCTGGTTGGTCAGGTGGTGTCGATTCGTTTCTTGTTTCGGTGATCGTTTCCATAGTAACCGCTCCTCCTTAGGGACCTGTACAGTGGACGAGGTGTGATCCGAAATAAACCGTTCTTTATTTAATAAAGAAGAGCGGATCATCGTGAATATGGCGACGGAATCAGAGTCTCACAAATCAGAAATTTGTAACGGTCAAAGTTTTTATTTTATTAAGTTCAAGAGAGAGAAGAAAGGACCACTGTAATATCAAGGAGTACAGTCCCATAACATTTAATGTAACTATAAATGGATAAAAAGCACATGGTCGGATTTATTAATAAAAAACAGTGTCGAAGAGGTTGAATATTGAAATATTGCTCTGTTAGAGCAATATTTCTATATTCAACCACTTCCAAATAATAAAGGAATAAAATTCCTACTTTTATCTTTCATTTTTTGTGCTCAAAGCCCAATGCATTCGGTATGCCTTGGTCTTTAAGCACGGAAAATGAAAGGTAAACGTAGGAATTTTATAATCACACAACTGTGAGTATTTTTAAACAAAGGTCGACAACGATTTTTGCACCCACAACCGACCAGCGACCGTGACGCCATGACGTCCACACACCAGTGCAGCACAAGGAAAAAAGCAAAGTAAAAGACACAGAACACAAAGGTCAGGTACCCATCAACGCTAATCTGATCTGAGAGACATCACAACAATACAATAATCATGAACTCATTTATCCATCAGCGCTACATTCACTCGTCCTCTAAACCTCGACAACAATCAGCCCGATTTCCACCAATCAGAAGGCAGCGGAAAGAGGGGCACTTGTTAAACAATCAGCTAACAAAGACGCTAAATGCTAACATGGCACGTCACCAAACAAACCCACCGGTACACAGCGAGCTGCGTCCTTCACAGCTTCAGCCGTCGCGAATCCGGTTAAAGCCGGTGTGACGAGCATCAGCAGAGTGACATGCTGCAGAATCAATCAAACATAATGGATCAAATGTACTTTTGGAAATTAACTATGTAATTAACAAATGTTACTCCATCGTAAAGCACAGCATTTCTCCCAAGAGCCAGTTTAGCTGTAATTAATTATTTTTCTCCTCACAAAAACAAGTTCATTTTGAATCAGTTTAGGTCTTAATGAAGACAATGAGGAGAGGAGAAGCAAACAAACAACCAAAATGATGAGACAACGTCCTTGCTGCGTAATTGACTTTCTATTTGTTTCCTCTCAATTAGACGACAGGGAGCTGAAACACGCTGGAGCCGATATAAAAACAATCGGAAAAGATCATTAAAAAAAAAAAAAACTATCTCTATTAGATTACAAACACCCATGTGTACCTCAGATACGGTGCCAGAGAAACATGCATGTGGGTGGTGGTGGTGGTGATGATTGTGGTGGTGGTGATGGTTGTAGTGGTGATGATTGTGGTGGTGGTCATAGTAGTGGTGGTGATAATTGTGGTGGTGGTGGTGGTGATGGTTGTAGTGGTGATGATCGTGTTGTTGATGATAGTTGTGGTGGTCATAGTTGTGGTGGTGATGGTGGTGGTAATGGTTGTAGTAGTGATGATCATGGTGGTGGTGATGGTTGAGGTGGTGATGGTGGTTGTAATGACTGTAGAAGTGATGATCATGGTTGTGGTGTTTGTTGTAGTTATCGTTGTAGCAGTGATGATTGTGGTGGTGGTGATGATGATCATGGTGGTGATAAGTTGTGGTGGTGATGGTTGTATTGGTTACGATTGAGGATTGTGGTGATGGTTGTAGTGATGCTCACGGTGGTGGTTGTGACGGTAGTAGTGGTGATGGTTGTGGTGGTAATGGTTGTAGTGGTTATGATTTAGGTGGTGGTGATGATTGTGATGATAATAATGGTAGATAACTGCATTAACTGGGTTGATAAGGATGATGAAGCAGGTGCTGGTTATGATGTTGGTGATGTTCCTGAAGATGATCGTATTTGTCATTCTAAAACTCTTACTATTTAGATATAATAATTGTACTGAACAGATCGTGACCCTTGTGATGAAGGTGATGATGATGGTCTCTTACCGAGCAGTGTCATGATGCAGGCCAGGATAGCTGTGAGCGCTCCGGTACTAAGTCCAGCCGTCAGGAGGAAAGCCTCGGTGCCACAGGCCTGTGGAGCTCCATCAGAGTCACACTCACACACCCGGATGGACAGAGTGTTGGTGCTGCTGAGAGACGGACTCCCGCTGTCCACTATCAGCACAGGCAGACGGTACAGTGGCTGCTCTCGCCTGTGAAACCCTCCACGCTTAGTCAGGATGGACGCCGTGTTATCTGGAGAGGAGACAGGAGAACAGACGATAAGATGAGAAAAGGAAAGAGTGTTGGTGAAAGGAAATGAGGTGAGAAAAGAAACTAGACAGATCAGAGATACTAGTGTTAAGGTTATTACAAAGACTTCTTTTTACAAAGTAGATATTTATCTGGAAACTCTAGGCTACATGTCATAATGGAATATTATTACAAGTTCCATTTTTAGCTGTTAGGGAAAATTCTCATAATAAATGGACTTATTATCTGCTTAGAAATTTCATAACGCTACACAATGCCGACATAAGTCGTCTGTGACATCTGATATACATCGTATGCTATTAAAAAAACAGTAATACATCACTGATGGGCAGTGTGCATAAGGCTACATACTGTAATAGCTACATAAGGCAATACTGTATGTGCATTAGTAAATAAACACAACCATATCAGCTCGTTTGTGTGTTTATGCTTAAACATGTTTTTAGGTATTAATCATTGTTTTTTTCTAGTCGAAAATATAACACGTGTATCTTAAGACAACAAAATTGAGTTCTTTTATATGAAAGCTGATCAAATAAGACGTGTTGTGTTATCGTGCTCTGCGTTGGGGATTCTACGCCAGTGTAATGCTGCTCTAAGTACAACATATTGTAATACGTCTTCCAGGTGTGTTCGGGCAGATAAGGCATTAAACACTGCTGTGTAAGCTACCTTTGTTGTCCCGCAGGGTGAAGTTGTGGTTCCCGGCAGCCTCGGCAGTCAGGGAGAAGAAGAAGCGATGGCCGCTGGGGGGCTCGTCTTTATCCACCGCGCTCACCGTCTCGATCACCTGAGAAGGACGCAACTCTTAATTTACTTACATCTTAATACCGTTAACTTCATGCCCGGACTGCTGATTTTATATTTCCTAGTTTTATTTAGAATTTTTTATTGTGTCTACATAAGCGCTTCATAACAGCTGACATCAACTTAAACATTCATAAGACTACACAATGCCGACATAAGTCACCTATAGCAACTGATAAATACCTTTTTTTATTACTTTAACACCTTATTTAATGATAGTGGTTATAACACTACATTATGCCTACATAAATCATCTATATCAACTAATAAATACCTTTTTTAATTACTTTAACACCTTACTTAATGATAGTGGTCATAAGGCTACATGCAGAAATGTTGAAACAACTGACATAAACATACATAAACATTCATAACACTACATAGAGCCTAAATAAGCACTTCATGACAACTGACAATCATTCAATACACTATAATGGTTATTTAAAACATCTATACTTAAAAAAAAAACTTAAGCATAGGCTTAAAGGACTTTATGACAGCTGACATAAACTTACATAAACCATCCTTATAGTAAATGACATGTACATACTGTAGTATAAGGCATAGATGACAACCTATTTCTAAAGAAAATTAAAAAATAAATAAGTGAAAACTGTTCATAAGGCGACCTGACACATCCGGCCTGACAAATAGGTGCTTCATAACACATGATGAAAACCTACATAAGTATTCGTAACTATACTAACACTTTTTCCTTTCTTTATTGTGCTAGTCTGTTTTCCTACAGTACCTGTCTTGTGTGCTTCAAGGCCAGTGCTCATAAAGCTGCATGACATTTGCTACATACAGTCAGTGCTTCATAAGGCGATATATAAATGAAACACATCACTTCTATTACAATTATTATTATTCTTTAACTCAAGCATTACAGACTAGAAAAGAAAAGAAAAGAAAAGAAAAGAAGAAAAAAAATCAGGTTAAATGATGAAGTTGTCATTATATCGAGCCCTCATGCCTGAATCTCATTGAGTAATAGCGTACAAATCCGATTTGGAGTGGCTGTATCGATACAGCTGTCTGCGACCAAGTTTGAGTTCTAATCAAAACGATCATGGCGCTGGGGGGTGGGGGGGAGTCAATACGCTATCAGTGATTAGTGCTGCTTAGACAGTGTGCTGGGGGATTTGGAGAAAAGTGCTATGTTTTGGAGATGATTATCAGACCTGTCTGTCAGGTGGAGCATTAATGAGATTCCCCTGATATGCTGTCGGGGCTTAAATCTACGAACCGGGGCTGAGTTTAATACCCAGCTCCCACGTGTCACGCTGCGGTCAGCACAAAGTCAACCTGCTCAGAAGTCCTCGACACCGAGGCACGGATGAGGTCCGATTGGGAATAAACATGTTGAGAAATTGAGTTCTGTACAGCAATTAATAGGTAAGTACAGAAGTGTGTCTGTAACACAAAGCTAAAAGAGAACAGCGGCAGCGTTTTTCCCTGTAAGCGCCTTCCAGTTAACGTAAAACCCTGTATACGTGTTCATCCTCCACTCTTTAATCAGCATTATCTATTAGCACGACAGCATGACATTTGTAAATGTTTGACCCTTTGCTCCTTTGTTGTTTTTAGCAGATTCTTCTCAGTGCCAACGCTAACTGCTAATAAACACAGCTAACTGTTAAATAACCATTTCTATTAGCTAAATCAAACATGCTGATAGATTTTATTTCATGTTAAGCAGCTCAAAACGTTCTCAACATTTCTTTACTCAAGCGGGAAAATCATGAGTTAAACCGAGAGCATCATCCGATCGACTGCTGATGTGAGGTAAAGGAAGAGGGAGGGGCTTGTAACATCTTGTAGCACAAGGACGCCTATGTCTACGGCACGTCTCTGGCCTCGGCAGCGGCGACAGAGTCTGTCTCAGAGGAACCCGAGGGTGACTCCGGAGCTCAGGCATCCTTAAGGAGTTAAAAAGCTCATCTTGTTCATTGCTGATGGTTTCAGCTGCAGATTTACCAGGAACTATACATAATCCTCCAACAAATAAGTCGCAGATCATTGAACCTGTTCGTACCGAGCTTCTGTTAAATGTTAAAAAGAAAAGGACGATGGGAATAACGGAGGGCAGTTCAAGGAGCCTGGGCAAAATGCCGTGAGCTGGAAGGAGAAGGCGGTGCAGGAAAGCACCTGGAGTGACCTCATTAGAGGAACTTCAGGATGGCATCTGGGGACGTTTTTTACGCATGGCCATCTGTTTTAGTCCGTAATGATCGGGAGGTTTGTGCGTCTCACCGAGATCACCAGTGTTTAGCAGAGCGGAAATATTGCTCTAGTTTTAAGAAGAACTTAGAGAGCAGGTCCAACACCACACCTCCATTTCACTTCACATTCAATCGATTTGTACAAAATGCTCTGGACTTTTCAAGGTGGCACCATCAGACAGAGCTTCAAGTCATAAGCTTGATGTGAAGCAAGAAAGTAAGTAGCACTAAGTAATTTAGTAAACTCGACACGCGTGGCTTTGTTAATGTAGTGGGAAATAAACACGAATTAAAAAGCACCAGGAAATTTGAAGTACAATCGAATTTGCTTCTGTCTTTAACTAAAAGTCGTTGCTAATGAAAGTGAGCCACTGAGTCAGTGAGCAGACACAAAGGTGTGGAAATGGACCTGGACCTAGACGTCAATCTCACAGCCATATAGAAGCACTGGAGCGTTTAATAGTCCAGCGGCGGAAGCTTTTTAGGGCCGTGTTAAGGACACAGCCAGTGGGCCGAAACTCTAACGAGACCTGAGATCTGGATACTGCGAGCTCCTGCTATGGCTGCACCACGTCAGGCTCTGGTGCGTCCTGAATGACCCCGGAACGAGCGTGAACCACGAGGGAAGTCAAGCGCTTAGGAACAGTGAGCTATTTGATGGGAAATATAACTGAGGGTTCGCCCGGGGTCTTAGAAATACGGCACAGTCATCTGGCTATTAATATCTGGGAAAGTTAAAAGAGATGGGGAGTCTGGGATTGACCGGAAGACACAGACATGGATCCGGAGGGGGATTCGACTTTTTTTTTTTTTTTTTAGACAGAAATTTTTCATCAGCGTTTGCTGAGATGAGCGCTACCTCTGGTAGCAAACATGATTTCCCATGATGCCGAGAGTTAACCGTAATTGCTGAGCTGCCAACAACGATCATTCCATCTGGGAATTTCATCAGGGAAAGTCGTCTCATGGACCCTCAGTGTGGCTTGTGGCTTGTTGCTTATGATTTAAAAGCTCTAATGGGAACGATGGGAATTTGAGAATTGTTCAAAACCCGTCTATGAAGACGTATATTCAAGGCATGATTCCATCTGGCTTTCTTTTCCCTCTGTAGACTTCACATTACACTGTTTTTTTTAAAGCTCCTGTAAATATCATGAAATTCCAGCTGTGAGAAAAAGCCCTGGAGCATTACAGAAGTGAAAATGTCACCTGATCGAATGTTATGGCATCTCTAAAGCAGCAGCAGTGCCAGATTGGTGTTTATTATGTCCTTTCGACTATCTTACAGGGAACATTTAATTCTAAGGACATTTCACATTTCTAGCGTCCCGGTCCAAGGCCAAATACGATCCCAGTCTTGACTCATCTGTCGTTCATTTCAACCTGCTTTTTGACCATGGTCCCTAAATCAGTTCATTTTCCATCATTGTGATCTGATCCTTTGATTAGACTTACACACTGCACAATAAGCCTGTTTTTTTTCCTCGTACCTACGCTCAGACGTGATCCCAATGCTCTCGGCCGGAGGCGAATTGTGATATTAAAATCGCAGGCTGTGTGTTTGTGAAACTGAAATTAGAAAGGTCTGCTTTCAAAACAGATTCAAAAGGTTGCCAGATTGTGATTTTACAAGTGTCAGTGAATTTCATGAAACCTTTATTTACAGCCGCAAGCAGACAATCATGTGTTGATGGATGTAAATGGGGCCATTTTAGTAGTTGTACAACTCATCATGTATAAAGTCAGACATATTGACATATAAAGCTTTTTGAATGTGTCCTTAATTAAAAGGTACCAGGTTGCCAAATTGATACTTTTTTTTTTCAATTTGTTCATTCCAATATTTCAACACAAGTAGATCACTTCCCCTTAAATCTTTATAGTATGTATATTTTACACTTGTTTTAATAGCCAACTACAAGATTTTCTTAATTTATTAATGTGTATTAATGTGTATTAATGTGTTTAATATTTCAAAGCTACTGCTATCCTTATTAAAAGGTCACCTGGTTGCCAGATAAATTTTTTATAGCTATTCTCATCAATCCTTCATTTAATAATAACAATAAACATTGTTCGGGTTCTTTGTACACACTGCGAGCGGTAACTTCTGTATGTATGTGAAATGTTGTAGCAGTAAAATGGCTGTGTTCTAATTAAAGCAGATGAAATAAAATCAGTGTATGTGCTTGTTCTGCGTCAGTGAATGAGTTCGCTCCCTCTCATAGCTGCTCTGTATTTATAAGAATAATCTGTAATAATACAAGAGCACTTTAATGCTTAGGGAAATGGCGTAGCTGTAATGCGGCTTCATTAAAAATAGATTGGATTACAGTATGTTCGTCTGTTGATGTTACATATACGAATTATTCGGGAACAGCGCTCGCAACAGCAACTCGCATCACACTTTGGATTGAACTCTTTTTTACTAGTGCACCACTTCCATTGTTTTGAATCAGTATATACAGATGAAGGATTTTATCTTCGCAAGTCTGATCTAAAATGAGTCAGGACTCCGTTGGCTTTCAGTGTGAGACGTGTGTATTTCTCTCTGTACATAACCGAATTTTAGTGGTGTAAGATCAGATATGAGCTGCACTGGGAGCATCTCAGGGAGGAGAAATGGGCTTGATTTCACCATTTACTCTGAAGATACAAACATGTGTGTGAAAAAAAAAAAAAAAAACTTTTTTGAATAACTTCTAGTTCTGAATATCTTAACCTGGTATGTTAAAAACATACAAAGAGAAATATTTCTAAAACACTACAAATTCTTAAAATCCTGAGTGTCTACTTTCATCTGAGCTTCATATTAACACCACTGTGGAGAGAGAGAGATGAAAAAAAGACACTCAATGATCAACATGAACACATTTTCCAGCTCATTTTCCAGCGATTTCCATTCAGATATTGGGCTGGAATTTGGTTAATCACATCGGCGATACACAGTGAGCTTGTTTTCTTTAAACAGTGTCGAACCTGAGGAAAAATGAAGCATCCCTCTGGTTACTTTGCTCTCCCAACCTCCCCCAAGGCCTCAAACTGTCAATCAGACAAAAGCGCTAATTACATTCTGAGCGTCGGCTTCGCTCTCTGTGCATCCGCTTCCCCTCTTATCAAACTAATTTGTTTAATTCATCAACCGTGAACTTTTCAAAGCAGAGTCTCTGGTGTTCTTGGTTCCTTCAGGTCAGCGCAGGCGTACGTCGTCGGAAAGGGACGTGGCGGCTGCGACTGAAAATGTCACCGGTATATGAGAGATTCTGTCAGAACCCTGAGGGACACGCTAATCATATGAGTAGCTATTTCACTTTTCTCTGACTCGTATAAAAAAAAGAAAAAAACTAAAAAAAACTATGCAGCCTGATGTAAGCAGGAGATTGTAGTACCTGGCCTGGTCCAGCACTCTCGCACAGGAACGTCTCGTACTCTATGGCGAAGATGGGAGCGTTATCGTTGACGTCCATCACAGTGATCAGGGTGATTCCTTTCCCCACCTGCGAGGGGTCCACTGGAACAGACAGACATGCTTTAGAACACAGTGTTCTCTGAGATCTTTCTCCTTTTTCGTTCTTTCTTTTTATTTTAATGAGCTACTGTAACTTTATGAACATCTTGTAGCATGTACAAAATGTTAAGGAAAAGGCTTTTACAAACAACTTTACAAAATAAAAAACCCCTCACTATCTAAGGAACCATTTTAAGAAAAAGTTTATAAGATAGTATAGTAGATAAGATAAGATAAGACAAGATAAGATAAGATAAGATAAGATAAGATAAGATAAGAAAAGATAATATATGTTTTTTCTTCATTGTGACATGAGAAAAGGTCACAAATGGATTCTTTGGATAGTAAGACGTTCTTCCTCAATTTTTTTTTGGTTCTTTTTTTTTTTAAATAGAATTCTAAATAGTTTATCTGTTTTGAGAAAGTAAAGAACCTCCTTACCAACCAGCCAAAGAACCACAGAGGAACCCTTTTTCTAAAAGTGTTTAAAAGGTTCATAGTTCTTCTTTGAGACATGAAAAAGGGAAGCATTTCAAAAAATATCTTTTGGTTGTTCTTTCTAAAGAGCTTCACTTCTCTGAGAAAATTAGTTTCTTAACAGTTCTTCAGAAAGTTAAAGAGGTCCTAATTCCCACAAAATGTCTGCTTAGAACCCTTTTAGTAATAGGGTTCCTCTGTGGTTCTGTAAATGGTTGGTGAGGAGGTTCTTGTTTCTAAAGCGATTACCTTTCTTAAGAAGATCTTAAAAGATTATCTTTCTTAAGAAGTGTTCACCATCAGGTTAAGACCTGTTCCTCTGATTGTTAAGAAATCCTGTTTGTGAAAATGTATAAAGAGTTTATACGAGAAACATCCCACAGAAGCTTCATCTTTTCCAGAAGATGTTCTTGAGAAGAGGTAAATATTCAGGCTGAGGATCAGTAACTGACTGTATCAACCGTGCATTATTTATAATTATTCATTTTATTTATTTTTTTTGCTTTTATGTGAATGAAAATGAAGAGTGTGGACTTGAAAGAAGATCCACCAACATGGAACACAAGGAATCCGATTATAAATAAATAAAAGTGAAACGAAACATGGTAGCATAATAACGATTTGCTGGAAACCCTGGAAATCAACCCACAAAGAAAAATAGTTTATATTTTTCAAAAAGTATTTCAACATCCAATCTTTCAACACTTCAAGGTCACCTGATTCACGGCCAACATTTAGCCACGAGTTGTTGGAGATTGTTATTCATGTACTTGGCAAACGGAGAATTAATAAGGCACATGGGCCATCACAAAGTTATTGTTGGTAAGCATATAACATAGATTAGAGAGTTTTTTGGGGGGTTTTCTTCATAACATGAAACAAACCTGAACACGTGTGGAGGGCAAACAGGGAGCAGTTGAGCAGAAGAGACACAGATGGGAAAAAGTGCTGACTACATCCGACAGCTTCCGAGCCACAAATACATGCATCAACAACAATTAATAAGACTTGTCATGAGTTTTTTTTTATGTTTGCATTTATTCTTGTCATTATTTATCCCTTTATATATATATAAAACCAAAACGTGCTTCTATAAGGTTTCCAAAAACTTCACTGGGGTTAAGATGCTAATCATGCTAATACATAGCATCCATGCATCTGTTTATTTTTTACTATTACATAGCCAAAACAAAAAGTTTCAACACGATGCTATGACTGTTTTTAGCTCCACAAATATTTTTTTTTCTCAGCAGAATTAACATAGTAATACTTTCAGTGTGATTCTAAACAATGCTAAGGAAAGGAATGCTAGATTTATTGCACTGCTAGTGGAACTAAATAAATAAGTTATTTATTTATTTATTGGACACAAGACAATTGAGTAAACATAAATGAATCTGTTTACTATAATAATCTTTAGCTACAACAAACAGCCTGTTGCTAATAACCAAAAGATGACTTATGGAGTGGCTAATTCGGGTAATATTAGCATGAAGAAACCTGCTATTCTTATCATGTCAGCAACTACATAACAAATCATTAAAACGACCTTCTTAGTAGGTTTTAGCATCAAAGCTACAAGGCTTAAACATTGCTAAACTGGAATTGCAGTAAAGATGTTTAATAAATGCGATCTGTGGCTACGACAAACATCTGGATGGCTTGGTAGAAACAGCTGACTCACTGGAGCAGTGTGATTTATCGCACGTACTGCTGCGCGTGTATCGCGAGTCAGTTTTAGCAAACATGCTGCAAAAAACAGCACTAAAGAGCATTCTCTGACTTAAATAGATGAAGAACATCTGCCTCTGAGTCTCCACACCTGCAGTTAGGTGAAAACACTGTGTGTTTGGTCAAAGCGCCTCGTTCATCTGCAGATCTGACTCGATAACAGATCGTTTTACAGACGCTGAATAAAACTGAGTCGGTCTGCGGCGGCTGCCTCGGTGTCACGGCTTTATTAAAAGTGCTGTCAGCGGTGACAAAAGTGAAAAAGTGGCGCATTCTACAGAACATAAGAAGCTTTTTTTTCGATCTAGCAGGTGCTGTGCTGTGACCCTGAGGAGGATCAAATGTGTACTGAAGATGAATTAATGAATAAATAAATGAATAAATAAATTAATGGAACAAACTGCGTTTATAACAACGATAGCTAACATTACAAAACTGTGAATCTTAGCATTAGCAATACTCACATAGCATGTTGTTAAGCAGTAGTGACAAAGCAATAAAAAAATAAAACATAAACCTTACTTAATGACATTAATAACTTAATAACAGACATTTATTTAAAGGGTATACCCATAGCTATCATCATTCACTACCTTAACAGAATTAACTAAAGTTTGTTTGGTCCGCGAAAAAAAATACCGTCCACGTAAATTATCATAAATAATCCAAGCTACAAAATGTCATTTATTATCATATAGTTTAAATCTCAAATCTGATTGGTCAGAAAGTGTTGGTTCATTTTCTAGAGCAGTCAACAAAACAACAGCAAGTCCCAACAGTTTCCATGCGACTGTTTTAAAAGGTCAAACATGTATATGATTTGTTTAACTGGATAACAATCTTATTTAAAATAAAAACTTAGGAATCACTCAGTACAATTAAAGAGGTTGTCGATCATTTTTCTAGCAAAACGCATTCTTACATAAACATTACAGTTGAAAATGAAAAAAAAATCCAAATAAATTTCAGAGTAAATTCGAATTTCTATTATTTAAGTTGTTTCTTTTGTTTTGTATCACAATCTATATCATGGATCTAAAATTCTAAACATTATTTCAAATAATTTTTTTTGTATACAGTATATTTGTAGGTTTTCTTGTCTATACCTTTGTCTTTTCTTGCTTTCAGAGGATGATCTGTGAGCTGGTTATCATTATGTACTAATACATGGTGATTGAATTTATGCTAATTCTTGCTGGCGTGTTTGTGCTCGTGGGTGGAATAAACATTAGTCGATACAAGTGTTAATCACTTTGTTTACGTTAATTAGCGATCCGCGGTGTTAACTAATGCGTCAGTTTGAGGAGCCTTTGTTTCTGAAATTAAAGCCGTAATCAATGTCGGTTATTGTAGACGTATTTTATCATGTCTGGAATGAAAGCTAATTAATGCAGGTGTCTGGTGTTGTTTCGTTGACATTCGAACAAACATCAATAGAAGCTTAAATTATTTTTTGGCGTTTCGTACGACACAGAAACGGGTGGCCTGTGAGTCTGTGGGACTTTGTTAAAGGGACAAAAATGAAAGAGGTTGAAGGATTGACACTTCATTCCACGCCGCTGGCTTTGTGTGTGTGTGTGTGTGTGTGTGTGTGTGTGTGTGTGTGTGTGTGTGTGTGTGTGTGTGTGTGTGTGTGTGTGTGTGTGTGTGTGTGTGTGGACATGTGGGAGCTTTTTCAGCCGTCTGTGAGTGTTCGCCTTGAGCTATTTTTCCGTGCTATTGTCATTCTGTGATACCTTTGTGTCACTGAAGTGAACACTGGATGTGCTACAGACCCACCGTGAGTCACCAAGTGATTGTCAGAGCTTTGTGCTGAAAAAAAAAAAAAAAAGGCACGGAACTGAAAGCATATAATGCTGTTTTAGAAATATTTTAGCTTTTAAAATAAAAAAATTGGAATTTTCAGTGCAAATCTGCCATTCATCCTTGGTGCTCGTCAATGCTGTTAGTGCTACAGGTTTTTAAGCATGATTTCAGACACATTTTCTGTCTCACTCTCGCCAACAGGTAAAGAAAGATGTTTCAATCTTCGGTGTCTGGACCCGTTTCAGAGACCTTGAGCGAATATGACCAAGACAGATTGTCTGTGCAGTAGACCTCACACAGTTAAGTCAAGTATGTCTACATTTATGGATAGTGGAGGAGAATCGTGGCTTAGTGAAGGCCATTGAGGAAGGCCATACGCTGGTCTTTCAGATCAACACTGTTAGAGTTGTATGAGATACAACTCTCACTGTATGTGTGTGAGATACACGAGGAACTCAGAGAACTTGAGTGAAGGTCATACTCTGGTTAACCAAGCAACACGTTACGTACTTTATTATATACAGCAGTACCTTAGTTATTATTTAAAGCTAACTACATTTTCAGTTTTACCCTCAAAGGTATTTCCTCCTGCATTCCTGTCCTCCAGTCCTTTTGTACTCCTGTTTTCCTGTTCCACTGCCCTTCTGTTCTCCTGTACTTTGTCCCCATTTTCCTAACATCCTGCCCTTCTGTCCCCCTGCCCTTCTGTCCTCCTGCCCTTCTGTCCTCATGCTTTCCTGTCCTCCTCCCTTATGTCCCCCTGCCCTTCTGTCCAGATTTTCCTGTCCTCCTGCCCTTCTGTTTCCCTGACCCTCTGTCCATCTGCCCTTCTGCAGTGCCCTCCTGTCCTCCTGTTTTCCTGTCCTCCTGCCCTTTTTCCTGTTCCACTGCCCTTCTGTCCTCCTGCCCTTTTGTCCCCCTTTTTCCCGTTCCCCTGCCCTTCTGTCCTCCTGCCCTACTGTCCCGTTTTACCTGTTTCCCTGCCCTTTTGTCCTCCTGCCCTTCTGTCCACTTTTATCCTGTTCCCCTGCCCTTCTGTAAACCTGGCATTCTGTCCCCCTACCCTTCTGCCATGCCCTTCTGTCTTCCTGTCCTCCTGCCCTTCTGTCCCCTTCTGTCTGGATTCTATCCTGGTGGCTGGGGGCACAATGCAGGGGTCACTCAGGACATGGATTCAACGCACTAGGGGCAATTTAGAGATGCTAAGCAGCTACAAGGCATGTTTTTTACTGGTAAACTGGAGAACCCTGAGGAAACCCCAGAGTCATGGGGAGAACCTGCCTGCTCCCCACACACACAGACTGGAGCTGTGGGAATCAAGCTCCGAACCCTGGACTCAGCAGTAGTGGTTACTATTTACTGCTGTTTTATAATATTTAAATTGTGGCATATATTTTTTTTTCGAGATCTAAAAAGGTGCCGCATAAAATCGATCTATTTTTAAATTTTTTTATTTATTGAGTTAAATGAATGATTACAGATATCTTTCTAAAAATTCAGAAAGAGTGATGAACAATATTAAAAACAAAATCTTGAATTTCTTATTCATTCAGATTGTAGACGAAGCCGGACTTCCGGTGTCATCTTACAGCAAACGTCTACCCGTCTGGTTCAATTCTAATCTTACTCTACTTCTATTCTTATGCTGTTTCAAAAAAAAATGTTTTGGGATTTTGAACTTGTTATACAAAAGGCTTTGATGGAAAATGTAACCAAATGATTTGTAACACACACTTTATCAAGCGCGTGACGGTTAATGTGCGGTTTTCTGACTTAAAAAAACAAAACAAAAAGGAAAAGGACACAAACCAAGCAGACAAGCACACACTGGCCTACATTTCATGGAAATAAAAATATATTTCTCAGAGTTAGACCTTTAGGAAAAATAAAAAGTGGGTCGCTTTGACCCGAGCGCGGCGTACGGTGTGAGGAAGCGGATTGCAGCGGCTCTGTTCAAACATCTGTTCAAATACCACTTTACAACGCTTGTCCAGAGTCAAAATAACATATGTGTGCTTGATTTCCAGCAGCAGGACAGCGAATCGTAGCTTTTTTTGCATTTTGAAATGTAGATTACTGCGAGCCGGAGCCAGCTGTTAGGTCAGTGACAGCCTGTTAGCCTCGGGGTAATGATATTCATGGGGAAATTGCTCGAGAGGCTTAAATTTTTATCTCTTATTACAGTACGGCGGATTTCATTCTAATAGAATTTGGGATTGTGGCGAGCGAAACCCAGCTGCTCTGAGCTCCACACCACGATAGGAAGCGTCTGTCTGTCAGGGAACCCGAAATATCATTCCCACCTTTTGGAAGTCTCAATTATGAACGCTGTAGAAAAGAAAAATAAAGAATAAAGGTGTACGAGGAGGACAGACGCGTCGGCTGTAGGTTTGTTTGGTATGAGCGTGAAAAATGAGAAAAAATTGGAAAAAAGAATATGGACATGACTCACGGCTTTCAATGGCGAGGATGGTGATGTTGTGCACGGCGTTCGTCTCTCGGTCTAAAGGCTTGGCCGTGCTGATGACTCCACTCGCAGCTTCGATGTTAAAGAAACGCTCCAGATCTGTGTTCCGGTCGATCGAGTACCTGAGTTTAACAGAAAATCATGATTCATGATACGGATTCAATGAGAATAATGAGTTACATTGTGTGTAACAGCACAAACAGAAATAGCTTTGTTGCATAACCCGCAATTGCTCAGTTGCATAAAATGAGATAGAATGTAAGTCACTCTGGAGAAGGTCGTCTGTTAAATATGCTAGAAATGTAAAATGTAAATGTAAATATTAGGGAAGTGGTAGCTCAGTGGTTTAGGTGTTGAACTAATGCTCAGAAGGTCATGACCACTGCTGGGCCCCCGAGCAAGGCCCTTAACCCTCGGTTGTATAAATTGAAATAAAAAATGTGAGTCACTCTGGATGAGGGGGTCTGCTAAATGCCAGTAATGTAATGTAAATGAAAATCCATAAGTAATGGCACCCTTGAAGAGAGCAGGCAGGCAAAATTTGTACCGTATCAATTTAAAAAAATTGATTATTATTGTAAAATAAGCTTTCCATAATCATTACTATGAAATAAATATGATTATGAATACATAAATAATTATAAGTATTAAATTATCTTTCATTTTAACACCATAATAATTGAAATAAATGCAACTGAAATGCTTTATTTATTTGTTTAAAATAAATAAACAAACAAATAAACAAGCAAACAAACAAACAAGCAAACAAACAATCAAATAAATAAATAAATAAATAAATAAATAAATAAATAAATAAATAAATCAGCCCTGATGGGATGCCAGACAACCTACACACACACACACACACACACACACACACACACACACACACATCCACACACTCGTTCACCTCTCAGGGTAATTTATTTTTCACAATATGAAATAAATTATTACTGGTTTCCATGAAAGGTGCCAAAAATTTTAGAGTTAAGCGTGCGTCGTATATATAAACGTATATAATAGTGAAGAATTAGTTCGGTGTAGCTCGTTTATCTAGTATCCCGTTCGATTTTTCATTTAATTAATTGAAGAAGTCAGAATTCTGATTGAAATTCGTCTCATTGTGCGGCGTTTCCTCGAGGTGTTTTGAAAAATTCATTCCAAATGGGATGTTTTGTTGTTTTTACCACCGTGTTGCATCAACATCAAAATTGCAATCAGAATAATTTCACGCCTGCTTGTGGGACCCAAACACGCTTAGCAGTGAACATTAATCTTAGAGCGCCGGCGTCAAGCGTGGAGCTCATTGAGCAAGACCGATCTCTACAATTAACACGCTGGTGCACTTCTGGAGGAGCTCGGCATGACAGAAATAATAACCCCGCCGAGCCATCGTCTTTGTGCTCTCTCGGCGTGTGCCGTCAAAGCTAATCAGCGTAATTCAGCAACGGTGATGGTAATAAGGAAGAGGGGGGAAAAATGGGGTGTTTATGCTGCAATTAAGCCTCTGAGGCGAAAGGAAACAGTGACACAAATTTCCCCTGATGAAGAAATGAGGTGTGGTGTGGTGTGAGGTCACGTCCCAAACCTGATGGGGCTGTTGGTTGAGTCGGGGTCCACGGCAGAAACGGTTCCAATGATGGTGCCTACTTTAGCTGCCTCAGAGACCACCATCTTGCTGACGGGCGTAGTGAACACGGGTGGCTCGTCCACATTGTCCACCACCAGCCTGACCATGGCGGTGTCGCTGAACGGCCCTTGCGCTCGGAAGCGATGATCCATGTGTTTGTTGGACGCTTCGATTTTTAGAGTGTAGCTCGACTTGGTTTCAAAGTCCAGACTCTGGAGATAGAAGATGAAACAGAAAAGTAAGATCAGAACTAAAACAAACAGATGAGAGACTCCAATCATCAGCCCAACTCCCGGGAATCCTGAGCGTCAACATAAAAAGCTGAGAAATATCTCGAGCGTCGCTACAGGATGTGGCACTGAGGCGTCGTAGCTGCATATCGATTTTAAGACAGATATACATGATGCACAAAATATCTTTTGGAATAAGATCTCACGCAGCTCATTTATCACACCTGCCCGCATGGACGACTGGCACCTGTTTAGACTGTCAATCAGACTGTGGACGAAACCCAAGGCTAAAGCCAAACTTTTCATAATTCTGAAAACTGTCATAGTTTCACACAACACTTTAGATCTGATTATTAGAGCATTTTATTCCTCCTCTGGTTCCTGCTCAGTTCCTCCTGCTCCTTCTGAGACACGGTAAAGCAATCAACTGCGTCTAACACATACACACACACACACACACACACACACACACACACACACACACACCTAACAGCATACACACATAGAGAGCTCTCTGCTGTCTTCTGTATGCCCATGATCATAGACACCGATGATTGGCTGTGATTGACAGCCTAGAGAGGAGTGACCCACAGGTCAAGCTCATGGCATCATCAGAAACAGAAATCATCATAAGGCAACAAGGAGTTACTCTATCCAAGACGTGTTTACAGGTGACATTCAATCCATCATCATCATCATCATCATCATCATCATCATCACCATCATCAGCTCTGTCACATCATCATGATCATCATCGTCACCATCGCATGATCACCATCATCATCATCATCATCATCATAATCATCATTATCACATCATCACCCTTAAATTAACATTATCATCATCACTGTCACGTCATCATTACCATCACCCTCAAATCATCATCATCATCATCATCGTCATCAACCTCAAATCATCATCATCACAGTCATATCATCATCATCACTGTCACATCATCATCACCATCACCATCACCATCATCATCATCATCACAGTCACATCATCATCATCATCATCATCATCATCACTGTCACATCATCATCACCATCATCACCATCATCATCATCATCATCATCATCATCACCACCACCACCATCATCATCATCATCATTATCACCATCATTGTTTATATTCCCATAATTTGTCATATTTGTGTGCCTTTGGATCGGAAAACACTGAAATTAAATTTTAAAACAAAATTGTAATTGAACATGTTTACGTTGTCAGGATTCACTTTTCATGTATTTATAATACAATGTATATTATTATTATTATTATTATTATTATTATTATTATTATTATTATTAAGTTTAAAAAAGAAGGAGCTCAAGGTTTCAATAAAAGAAACGAATCTTCAGTGCAGAAACATAAGACTTTCTGCTGAAGTGAATCAGCCTCAGCATCGTGTCTTCTGTAGCAGCGTCAGTGCAAAAGAGCAGATTTTACATTCCTTATTATTCATTTTCCAGCACGAGAACAAGGAGCTGTGCAACAGATGGTGTGTCCTCTGCCAAGCCCTGATCTCACTGTCATTAATCTGCTGTGTGTTTTTTTTACCTTCAGAAAAAGAAACCAGTCACAATGAGTCAAATTGTGCAGACGATCCTAAGAGTCGCAAAACCAAAATGAGTGCAGCGTCGAGTTCCATTTGTGGCACAAATTCCTTTTAATTAAAATCGACACCAACAAACCAGACATTTCAGAATTTTGTCTTCTCTTAGACCAAAGAAATTCACCAACACTAACATTTATTTTTTTATTTTATTTTTATTTCTTTAAATATTATTTATTT
Organism: Tachysurus fulvidraco; assembly: GCF_022655615.1. Taxonomy (NCBI): domain Eukaryota; kingdom Metazoa; phylum Chordata; class Actinopteri; order Siluriformes; family Bagridae; genus Tachysurus; species Tachysurus fulvidraco. The sequence continues at coordinate 14,176,170 of NC_062539.1, forward strand.
ATTTGTTTGTTTGTATTATTTATTTATTCATTCATTCATTCATATTATTTATTTATATTATTTATTTGTATTATTTATTACCTTTTATTGCTGTGGAACATCTGTAAAGAACAGAAGTTCCCGGTTATGTTAAAAACCCTCACTGGCTTCTCTTTATTTGTTTTACCTGACAATATGAAGAACAGATGATTTTGTATATCATACAAATCTCCATAAACTCCGGCTTGCTAATTATCCCCCGGTCTCAGTTCTCATATTTCTCTCGCTTGATTTGGAGACACCCTGGAATCTTGTCCCGTTAAGGTTAATTGAGGTTTGGTGTAGAAACCCACAGCAGCGTTCCTCACCTCCCCTCACAGCTGATGACTTTATCAGCGGCTCAGGGCCACGCGAGACTTATTTGGCCGCTGATCCTCACAAATACTCTGCAGCAGCGGCATCTGTACGCTCGGATTAACCTTCATACTTTATCTGGGGATATTATTTCCTCTAATTCTGCTAATTCCTCCAGTCTCCCTGTTCCTGCTATTCCTGTTAACTCCTAGCTGCAGGATTCTCTTTTTCAAATATCAGCATCTGGTGGATAAAAAAAATTAGTCCAAGAATGAAATCTGTTGATGTGCCTTTATTCCAGCGTACGTAGAACATCTGTATGTATTTCATCGTGGTTACTGACAACGACTTACGGAAAATATCATGAAAAACTTTGTACAACACGTCACCTGATCAAACACCTTGTTTATCGAGAGTGTGAGAACGGTGACCTGGGCGTTCAGAGCAGGGTCATTAAGCACTAGGTCCTGAGAACCGTGTGTCCGTACGGTTGGTGCTGATCATGGAGCGTGAGACATGGAGTGGTGAAGCAAGCATACATCTAAAGACCTGAGAATAAAACCACCTCACTTCAGTGAGCACTGAGATGTGTACTTGCAGAAGTCGACAGTAATTGACATGTAATATGCAGAATTATTAACGTTGCTAAGCCTCCGGCGCCCGCCGTCGAAAGGGTTAGTAACTTTCTGCGTTCAAGTCTTTCTGGGACGTTCATATATACCAGTGAGGAAGTCATAATTACAACATCTGGAGTGTTCCTACTCCTACTTAATTATACACCTCCTCCTGTACACATACTCATATACACTTACTCCTACTTTACACCTAATTATATACACCTCCTCCTGTACACATACTCATATACACTTACTCCTACTTAATTATACACCTCCTCCTGTACACATACTCATATACACTTACTCCTAATTTACACCTAATTATATACACCTCCTCCTGTGCTTATACTCATATACACTTACTCCTACTTAATTATACACCTCCTCCTGTACACATACTCATATACACTTACTCCTACTTTACACCTAATTATATACACCTCCTCCTGTACACATACTCATATACACTTACTCCTACTTTACACCTAATTATATACACCTCCTCCTGTACACATACTCATATACACTTACTCCTACTTAATTATACACCTCCTCCTGTACACATACTCATATACACTTACTCCTAATTTACACCTAATTATATACACCTCCTCCTGTGCTTATACTCATATACACTTACTCCTACTTAATTATACACCTCCTCCTGTACACATACTCATATACACTTACTCCTAATTTACACCTAATTATATACACCTACACCTGTACTTATACTCATATACACTTACTCCTACTTAATTATACACCTCCTCCTGTACACATACTCATATACACTTACTCCTAATTTACACCTAATTATATACACCTCCTCCTGTGCTTATACTCATATACACTTACTCCTACTTTACCCCTAATTATATACACCTCCTCCTGTGCTTATACTCATATACACTTACTCCTACTTAATTATACACCTCCTCCTGTACACATACTCATATACACTTACTCCTACTTTACACCTAATTATATACACCTCCTCCCGTACTCCTGGAAAGTACTCCTACTCCTACTCCTATACTCCCACCCCTATACTCTTACTCCTATACTCATACTCCTGCATTGCACCTACTCTTATACACCTACTTATAAACTTCTATTTACAGTATATACTCCTACTTATATACTCCTACTAATATATATATTAGTACTACTATATACTAATATAGTCTTCCTCATATACTCCTCCTCTTAAACTCCTACTCATATACCCCTACTCCTATACTCATACCCCCCACTCCTATACTCATACCCCCACTCCTATACTCATACCCCTACTCCTATACTCATTCTAATTCTCATACTTCTACTATATACCTACTTCTATACTCTTACTCATACCCCTACTCCTATACTCATACCCCTACTCCTATACTCATACCCCTACTCCTATACTCATACCCCCACTCCTATACTCATACCCCCACTCCTATACTCATACCCCTACTCCTATACTCATACCCTACTCCTATACTCATACCCCTACTCCTATACTCATACCCCTACTCCTATACTCATACCCCTACTCCTATACTCATACCCCTACTCCTATACTCATACCCCTACTCCTATACTCATACCCCTACTCCTATACTCATACCCCTACTCCTATACTCATACCCCCACTCCTATACTCATACCCCCCACTCCTATACTCATACCCCCACTCCTATACTCATCCCCCTACTCCTATACTCATACCCCCACTCCTATACTCATACCCCTACTGCTATACTCATACCCCCACTCCTATACTCATACCCCCACTCCTATACTCATACCCCCCACTCCTATACTCATACCCCCACTCCTATAGTCATATACCCCTACTCCTATACTCATACCCCACTCCTATACTCATACCCCCACTCCTATACTCATAGCCCTACTCCTATTCTCATACCCCTACTCCTATAGTCATATACCCCTACTCCTATACTCATACTCCTATACTTATACCCCTACTCCTATACTCCTACCCCCACTCCTATACTCATACCCCACTCCTATACTCATACCCCCACTCCTATACTCATACCCCTACTCCTATTCTCATACCCCTACTCCTATAGTCATATACCCCTACTCCTATACTCATACTCCTATACTCATACCCCTACTCCTATACTCCTACCCCCACTCCTATACTCATACCCCTACTCCTATTCTCATACCCCCGCTCCTATACTCATACCCCTACTCCTATATTCATAACCCTACTCCTATATTCATACCCCTACTCATACTCCTACTTTACACCTACTCATGTACTTCTACTCATGCACACTGCTTCCCTTTCATAGTCCTGCCCATATACTCCTATTTTACACCTAGTCCTACTCCTTCTCATACTCCTATTCTGAAAAATTGTTTCACAGTCCATGTGCAATGAGCTGCGTGATCATGCAGCCGCTGTGCGACTTACTTTCAGCAGAGTTATGACTCCTTCCTGAGTGTCTTTGTCTGGCTCGACCCTGAAAACCCCGAGGCCGTCTCCTTCGATAATTCTGTACTCCATCTCAGCGTTAGGGCCCACGTCTGCATCCAAGGCCTTTATCTTGGCCACCACGGAAGCCACAGGCAGTGACTCGGGCACGCTGAACTGATAGGATTCTGCAAACACACACACACACACACACACACACACACACACACACACACACACACACACACACACGCACAAAATTATTGATGATGCTATTTCTGCTTTCTCTTTTCATCTGGCTGCTGTGCCGTGTCTTCCCCTCCGCTCCCTGCTACATTAGGCGAACTAACAGCGCTGGGAAAAACAGAATGGTTTGACATGTTGGATTTATCACCACAGCACAGTGCAGCAGTTATTACATGGATTTGAGACACATTCAAATAAAAAAATTCCATGCTTAATTAATAACAGAATATTTTTTATGTATATATATATATTTTTTTAATTGCACACATCCTGCACTTAGGTGTTAACGTACTTCGTGAAAAGCGCGGAGGATTGTCGTTCACGTCGGTTAGCCTGACGGTGACGGACGTGGTTCCCGAGAGCCCGCCCATCTGACCTCCCATGTCCTTAGCCTGGATGACGAGCAGGTACTGATCCCTTGCCTCGCGGTCCATGTTCGGCAGCGCCGTCCTCACGATACCTGCAACCAGATTTTTACAATTTCATTGCTAAAAAAAGTGGATAATTAAAGGGACATGAACAGATACAGTGTTGGGGGAAATGTGGTCTGGATCAAAAGTCAGGATCAAGTTTGAAAACTAATAATAATAAAATAAATATTAATAAAATAATAATAATAACGGTTGAACTCTGAACTGCTCTGAAACGGCTTACAGTCTGTACATCTCCACCAGGACGAAGGCTTGTCATAATTAAAGCAGGATTATCTTCTTTTAAAGCCGTGCTTTATCCTTCGTGAAAAGCATATCGTAATAATAGCGCTCGATGATCTTTACTAATGTCTTTGCTGGACCCAGAATTAATTTTCTCTCCTGATCTTTGTTGGTTTTGGCATTTCCGCCTGATGACTAATTCCCCTGCCATTAAGTGACCCTTTATCCGTCCTGATCTTAGACTGCTCGTTTAAACCCGAATCAATAGACGCTGCTATTTGCTCGGTGCTGCTACCGCATGCTGGGAGGAACACATTCTTTAAAATGAATCTATACACTGAAAAATGGGGTCTGATAAACTGCGCTGACGGATGCCATATCTGCGCGACGCTCTGCTAAAGTGCTGATCGCATTAAAGATCATCTTTATCTGAACTGCATCAAATTAGAGCTTTTCTCTAACATCTGAACAGACTGAGAACACGTCGTTTTCGAGCCACAGCAGGAAATCTGAAGTCTGATGACACCCTGAAAACAAGAGTTTCTTCGAGTGTTGTTCTGGATAACGATGTTCTGAGCCTCTATAAAGGTTTCTACCTCGAGCCCCGACACAAAGCTCTCCATTTTGTTGTAGTGCTTGAGATAGAGATATAGGTTGGCGGTTTCCTAAAGAAAGAGACCTGAAAAGACCTTAAGGGTCTGTGAAGTTTTTTTTTTTAAATGCAGGCCAAGAAACAATTGCACGAAAATTGTCTTTAAAGTGAGAGAAAAAAAATTCGGCTTTAAACATTTCTGTCAAAAGTCGATCATAGCCTGAAAACCAGTTCTGTCCAGAACTGTCAGGAATCTGACAAAGAATAAACCGTTTAAAAAATAATTCTGTCTAAAGATGACTAGAGACTAAGATCAAACTAGCATAAGTAACAAGGCAAACTTCTAGCCAAAACAACACTAAACAGAAACAGAAATAAAAATCTTACTAAGATTTGATAACCTAATTAATATGATTAACTATCATTAACTATAATTACTAAATAATAATACAGAATAATAATTAATGAGCTACACAGTCATATGACTGATTAAAAATAGAGTAGACAAACTAGACTGTGGTGCTAGACTAAGACAATTCTGCCCAAAATAACAAACCAACAAAATTCTGTCAGAACCGAAATAACATTCTATACAAAAAAAAAAAAAAGAAAAGTCGTGGTCTAATGGTTAGAGAGTCTGACTCGTAATCCTAAGGTTGTGGGTTCGAGTCTCGGGCTGGCTGACTGAGGTGCCCTTGAGCAAGGCACCGAATCCACCCAACTGCTCCCCGGGCGCCGCAGCATAAATGGCTGCCCTCTGCTCCGGGTATGTGTTCACGGTGTTTGTGTGTGTGTGTGTGTGTGTGTGTGTGTGTGTACTTTGGATGAGTTAAACGCAGAGAACAAATTCTGAATATGGGTCACCAAACTGAGCCATATATCACGTCACTCACTCACAATTCTTGTCCAAGCCAAACAGACCAACAAAATTCTGTCATAACCGAAATAAAAGTCTATACAATCCTGACCAAACCTGACTGACATTTTGCAAAAGCCAGTTGTAACCTGACTAAAACTTCTAATCTAATATTTAGTAGAAACCGGATCACAGACCGACAAGACAGTCCAAAGTATTACAGTACACACCCATCGAGTTCTGTACAAAATGGAATAAAATCCTTCATGAATCAAAGCAGAAATCCTAAATTGACTGTAATGAAAAATGACAAAATATTCTGTCTGTTTAAACAGGCTAGACTCGGACCATAAATGTAATATACATGCACAAAAGAAATATTTAAAATTGTAATAAAATTAGGGGGGCAGCATGTTCGCCTCACACCTCCAGGGTTGGGGGTTCAATTCCCGCCTCCGCCTTGTGTGTGTGGAGTTTGCATGTTCTCCCCGTGCCTCGGGGGTTTCCTCCTGGTAATTCGGTTTCCTCCCCCGGTCCAAAGACATGCATGGTAGGTTGATTGGCATCTCTGAAAAATTGTCCGTAGTGTGTGAGTGTGTTAGTGAATGAGAGTGTGTGTGTGCGCCCTGTGATGGGTTGGCACTCTGTCCAGGGTGTATCCTGCCTTGATGCCCGATGACGCCTGAGATAGGCACAGGCTCCCCGTGACCCGAGATGTTCGGATAAGCGGTAGAAAATGAATGAGTGAGTGAGTGTGAGTGAGTGTAATAAAATTGCATATACATTTGCAGCCTGAGAAAAAAAAAAAGGTCTAATACTGACTATAGGCTGAGATTGAATGCTGTTTCTGTTTAAACCTGAATAAAAACTTATGAACAGCCATAAAAAGGAGGACTCGAGCCTGTCGAAATCAACGTCAACCGTCCTGGAAAATAAACGAAACGAAACGAAAATGAATCATGAATCAAAGTCCTTCGAGTGACTTCTGGAGTCATTCATGTCCGTCTAAAACAAACTACAGACGAATAAAATTCCCTCCGATCGAGACTGTAGCTGTGGATTTATTTATTTTTCAGACTGCGGCGAAAAGCCGAGTTTTGTTTCGTGATTCGATTGAAGCCGAGTTCTGCCCAGAGTCAGATCCTAGATTCAAATCCCAAATCTATCCCAACTATCCTTGGGTCTTTGGCTAAGAGTCTGAGAGAGCTTTGGATGATAATTAGCCTTCTTGGCTTGTGAACTGGTTCGCGGTTAGGGAGATGTAAGAGACGTATGGGAAGAAATTGGACAGGACTGTCATTTGGACAACAAACAAAAGTAAAAAAAAAAAAAAAAAAAAAAAAAAGGGAGGAATAAGCAGAGATGTTGATGTGGTCTGAGTGAGAACCAGGCTATGAGAAAGGAAGACAGATATTTGAGAAGTGGTGTGCAAACCCTGGAGACGTTTGTCAGGTTCAGACAGCCATCTCTGGAAGTGTGAATCAAAACAGCAGCCTCAATGCCACGCTCTTAATGACTGCAGACACTTTTCCCTTTTCTCTTCTCTTTTTGCGCTTTTCCATCAGTTGCAGGTGGTCTGGCAGGAGTGAAGGACCTGTCCATAATCATTACTAGACCTCATTTGCACCGGTTAATCAGACCTGAGCTCTGCCGCTCTGCTGGAAGGACGTCAGGCTTCGGAGAGCTTCAGCTTTTTTTTTTCCCCGCAGTTCTCCGAGTGATTATCTCCTTTACGTTTGAGACATTTTTACGTAGCTTTCTTGTTTCTGTTAACTCACCTGTTATCTCATTTCAGATTTTAAATGGAGTCAAATATCCCAATGATTCCAAAGTCTTTCATTGTTTAAGTTTGTTGCCATTCAAATGTTTCTCCTGGGTCACCATCTGGAATCGGATCTATCGCGCCACATCTTTGCAAACGTCATGAAAATATTTCTAAAAAATATTCTTATTTGGTCTCAATTCACACTAATCACAAATCTTCTCGTATTTCCACACACTCTATAAACGTCAGCTTTAAAATCGATCGTTCCGTCTTAACCTTTATATTTATTTATTCCACAGCGGTGATGAATGCTTGAATCTGATTGGTCAAGATTGGGTCCAACTTTCGTATACACAATTATACAGTATACCGTTATATATAACTAGCAGTGAAATGCAAAGCTTCTCCTTCAAAAAAAAAAAATAAAAAATTACGGAAAGAAATTTAGTATGGTCTAAAAAACAAACAAAAAAAAAAATCCTTCGTACATGGGATCCGGTCAGTTAGCGGAAATGTTTTTTATAAAGAGATGGAGGAGTCTCCAGTGTCAGAGGTGAAGCTGATGAGAATTTGTCTCATGAACATTCCTTATCTTTAAATCTAGTTCTAAAAGCATAAAAGTTATCTTCTCACTTCTGAGTTATTTCTATAGCTGCGGTAAAAGAGGAATAAAAACGCTGCAGGATTTAGAGAATAATGAGTCTTGTTGTGTTCTGGTTCATGGAGATTCTGTTTTTGTATTTTTTTACCTCTGATTATTTCCCTGCCAGCTCCCTTCCTTAGACTCACACTCACACTCCTCCACATATTTACACTTCTGTTTCTCTCCCTGCCGTGTCCAGCGAGACCCCCGTTCTGAAATGTGGGAGAGTGTTTGTGAGATTTCGCTGTGGGAGTGTACGAGCTGTCACCGTTGCTCAAACCGCATTATTTCCTCCCACCGTGCGGCTCCTGCGAGACAGACGCATCACGACCTGGAGTAAAGCTCAATCTTACGATTCCCGCTCAGACGCACAAGACGCGTCGGGTCTCGTCACTGTTCATGGCTGAGGATTGCAGACAACAGCAGATGCTAGGAAAACATTTCACACAGGCTGTGGTCCAAAGCGAGGCTCAATGAACAGCCTCAATTGTTTCTCTATCTCCTTCTTTTCTTTTTACCACTCATCTGTTTTTTTTATTCTTCACATACTAGAGCTGCAGAATTATTTTAATCCTTTTATTATATCCTCTTAAATGGTTATAATTACGATTTATTTTTACTCAGAATCGAATGCAGGTTTGTCTTAACTTGAGATAAATTTGTTATCTTTTATTAGTTATTATTTATATAGAGCGTTTCTGTTAATTTCTTCTAATTATTTCTTTATTAATTGTGTTGATATTTGCCATAGGTCACTGAACAACATTAATAAAAACACTCATTTAATAATAATAATAATAATAATAATAATAATAATAATAATAATAATAATAATAATAATAAATTGTAATTGCAGTATTGTCTTTATTTTTTTTACTTTTGTTTTAGAAAGAAATATGTACCAATGTACCAATATATTATAATAAAAATCTAAACTATTATTTTAAAAAAAATGATTTTTTGTGCATGCTACAAAAAGGCATACATTAATAAATCAATCCTTTTTTTTTTACTATTAATCATATAAAACACATCTCTTAGGTGCATTTTGTCATGTATTTTTGTTTTCTTATTTATTTTCTTATTTATTATCTTAAAAAACGTTTGGCTTTTTTATTTCCCATTTTTAAATATTGGCTTCTGTCTTTTTATTGTTTTATTTATTTTTTTTATTGATATTTTTCCCTAAATGATCGCATTATTTGATTAACTTGACTGATCGAGATTTTGTACATCGCTTTTGGTTATTTTTAAACTTTCTTTACAGAAGAACTCATGTACCATATGCTATACTGTCTAGAGATATAAAGGCAATTGTTTTCTGCAGTTTATTGTCAGTAATTATACTGAGGATGTGCAAACTTTTGCACCGAGCTTCAAGGCAAAGTGGCTATTTAGTTCTTTGAGTTTATTGCATGCGATGAGCTTAATAACGGAGATAAGAACAATTTATTTATCTCATTTATTTCTCTAATTAAGTCTCACACACACACACACACACACACACACACACACACACACACATGAACAAACACCTTGTTCCACTTTATTCCTCGTTCGTTCTCTAGAGACAGTGTAAATTTTATCCCATTATCCCAAAGCTCTCAGTCATCTTGACTCAGGAGACCCGAGTTGTGAAGCAGCGAGGTGCGGAACCCTGTCAGCACATTAGTGTTCCCAAACCCACAGCATTCTTTACCACAGTGGTGTCGTTGTTATTGCTGTTGTTGCTGTTTGTACCTGTCTTGGGTTCCACTGAGAAATACGGCTGTCCTTCCAGGATGCTGTAGACGACTCTGGCACTGTTTCCGTATGTCGGATCGTCCGCGTCCGTCGCCTTCACCTCCACCACTGACGTACCTGAGGAGACGATAGCAACAGATGCCTTCAGATTTCTGCATAAATTAGGCACCGATGAGTATCACAGGTTTATTGTATGTTAACGAGCTTTGTCTAATACGTTAGCGTTTCTATAGCAACGGCTCATTCACGGGGAGACAGGTTTGGCAGATGCGCCACATAAAGATTAGAATTGTCTGTAATCACTGATATGAGAGATTCGTGGAAGGAGTCTCCAGTGTCAGTGCTGTGGAACAATCAGAGGTAAAGCTGAAACATTTTCACACAGGAGTTTACACCCTGTGTATTCTTTATTACCTGACAGGCTGTGCTATCATCTTAAAATCGAGTTTAGTTACTCAACATAAACGTAACAACATAATGTAACATAACATAATGTAACATGATGTAACACAGCATCAATATCAATACAGTTACATAGCATAGTGTGATGTTAGGCAGCATAGTGCACATAAGATACCATAAATGTTACATAACGTCATGTAACGTAACCTAACATAATGTAACGTAATGTGATGTAGCATCAAGATCGATACTGTTACATCATGTTATGTGACGTTACATTACATTACGTTATTTTACATTTATGGTACAATGTAACATGTACAATGTATGAAGATCGATACCTAATGTAACGTTAGGTAGCATAGTGCAACGTAAGATACCTTAAATGTAACATACCGTAATGCGACGTAACGTAACTATGGGGCTTTTTACACCTGGTCACTTCATGCGTTTTCTGTGATCCGATAGCTATCTGATGGTAAAAAGACCAGGTCTAAACGCCCTCCGAAACGTTTTCGAGATGGATATAAATCCGATCGTTCAAACCATTTCAGGAGGTGGTCTGGGACACATTTCAGATGAAACTGGACAAGTGTAAATGCATGTGGTTGTTCAAGCCACATACGTCAGCGCGATACTCCTCCCAAACGGAAGTACGTCACTCGCAGGTGACTCGCGAGTCGTGCATCGCGCCAGAAACAAATAAAATGGATGACACGCAGGGTTGTTTTTTTTGTAGCATAACCATTGTAAGTTTATTCGTCTTCTTATTGATTGCATTCTGAAAACCGCATACACAAAATCGTGTTCCATTTCAATTACCCCGGAAATGAGGTAAAATATATTTGGATTTTGGGCGAGAGTAGAAAGATCGGATCGATATCCGATTCGCCAAGACGCATTTATGTTGCCTAATGTAAACGGAACAGTTTTAACAAATCAGATAGGTATCAGATCAGAGGAAACACATGAAGTGACCAGTTGTAAAAAGGTCCATAATGTCACATTATGTAGCGCAGCATCAGGATCGATACTGCTAAACAAAAACATAGCGTAATGTAATGTTAGGTAGCAGAGTACAATGTAAGATAACATGAATGCAACGTAAAAATTTGTACCATGACATAACCTAATGTAACAAAAAGATCAACAATCAAGACTGGTGTAACAAAGTTACAAAAAAGTCAGTAACATCAGATAATATAACGTAATAATCAATAATGTTACATAATGTAGCATAAGGCAACACAATGTAATGTAAAGAAATGTAACGTAACGTAACGTAAAGTAACATAAACGTCTGCACTGGAACATAACAAAAGAATTTCATTCTTTAATAAATAAAATTTGAATCGTATACAAATTGTTGTCTGTCACGTAAGAGGAAGATAAAATGAGCTGAAAATCATTGGAGACTTTGCTTGATCACGGCATCCTGCTGTGGATTACTTTCCTCTAACAGCGTGACACGTAGGGCTTTAGTGGAAACAGATTAGGATGAAATCAGCTTATTTTCCAGATACTGTTTTCCAAGATAGCCACCGCATAACATACCATATTATGTGTACTGTTCACGCTTATAGATTAGTCCCAGTGTGTACGACACTTTTCCATTTCTATTATGAGACCTATGAAGCAAACATCAGCCAGCAAACATCATCTTTTAAATCGAATACATTTCAAGCAAAGCCACCATTTTGCCATTTTTTGGAATTTGTCTTTTAAATCTGCAAAATATGGTTACAAAGTCAAAGACATACAGACAAGGCCATGTGAAAAGAAATCCTAATACATCTAATATATACATGCAGGTGTGGGTGGGGTGTTTTAATCTCCACCGAGCCTTGAAAGTAGATGAATATGTCAAGGCTGGAAAAATCTGAGCTGTGGTCTCCAAGCTTGTGTGTCGTGCATTTTATTTTATTCTGCCTTTTTTTCCTCCCGGAACGTTTCCACATGTTCACTAAAATCAGCATTCATCCGAGACAAAGTCACAAAGCACACAAGGACACAAATAATTAAAACCAGATGAAAAAAACTCTTAAATTTGCCTTTTGTTCTGCGTTTTTAGTGCTTTTATGCCTTCAGTGCTGCATTCACAATTCGTTCCAGAAAGATGATCAGTCAAGCGTTTGGTGTTTTCGGGGTTCAGGCTGCGTCCTAACAACCTGAAGGTTGTGACTTCATACCTCTTGACTCTGAAACGTTAACCTTCCTCTTCTCGACAGCACACTTTCTTCAGATGAATGTAAATGTCCCTTGTGCAGAACTCGTCCTTTAAAACCCGAGCGCAGACGTCTGGCTCGGGTGTGAGACCGCAAAAGGCAAGTTTAATATCGGCTGGCTGCCTGGATAATAATTCCCAGATAGATTTTATTTAAGCTGTAAAGCGTCTTAATGGAAAGTGCCGAGCCTTCATTTGAGCACGATTTATGGGCTGGCGTTGGCTGCGGTGCTCCTTGGGAGAAGCACAGATTACCCTTTAACATGTCTGCTTGTAAAAAAGGACTAAATAAGACCTTTGGGGACAGGCCCAGTTTGTGTCATATCTGAAACCACAAACATCTGGAGAGCGCCACTGGGATTAAAGCAACGAAAAAAGGAAGATATATATATATATATGTATGTATATATGGGTCGGAGAGTAAATCCTGCTCCGTGTGCTGCACTTTCTCTCATCTAGAATATTCAGGAGCTCTCCTTCATATCCTCCTTATTAACTAATGCACAGCCCTAAACAATGCCCTTACGCTCGGAACATATAAAGCAAGCAGGACAAAAGAGCATAAAGCTCACCAGGGAGGAGAGACTTCTGGAGATAATGAGGATGTTTGTACTGCGGCTATTGCTAAAAAAATTTGCACAAAATTTAAGTAAAAGTGCAAATCTGCTAATTTGTAACAAAATCGAGTTAAGTCGGGGTAAGGAGTTTAGCGAGGCTCGTAACCAATTTGTTTCTATTAAGTATCTGTAACTACAAAACCTAATATTTCTGACCTGTAATCTGAGAAAACACTTTTTTGAAATAAATAAGTCTTCTTTCTATGTATCCTTGTATCTTATACATCTGTTTCGTATCAAAATTAACTAATTAACAGCCATAACTAACACAGCACACAGCAAATTCAACAGTTCAACACCGGACTATACACACATGCACACACGCACACTGTATTCGTACTGCATCAATACACACGGGATTATACACACACACTGCATTTAATTTAAAATAACAATCTATCTGACAATAAGCTATCGGCACCACAGGACATTTCTGTATCTGTACAGTCCGTTGCACCTTACATGTTACATAATATTACATGTATATAATACTTTATATATATTCTTTATATTTATACTTATACATACATATATGTATGGTCATATATATGTCTAGTAGTACACTGTGTGTACTGACTATGTATGAGCACATTGCATCCTTTCCACATTTTCCACATTTGCACATTTCAATGGTACTGAGCATTTTGCACATTTTTTTTTAACCTGTCTGTAAATTGTTCTATTTATGTTTCTACTATTGTATGTAAATGGTTCTGCAATTACTGGAGCTCGCTCCCAAGAATTTCACTCACCAAGGCACATGTGCCGTGGTGATGTGACAATAAAGGTGACTTGACTTGACTTGACTTGAAAATTGCTGTATTTGTAAGATTGCTGTCACAAACCCATTTTAAGCTTAGCGACACTAGCCTATGGTGCGAGTGCTTAGGTGTATGCGGAAGAGGGCGGACAGCTCGTCCGCACATTCCCTTAGGTGCATGTTGAGTAAAACAAAGAAATTACACTAAAACACAGACGTTACTGTGCGAATGCTGCAAGTATTTGCTTGAGTAATGACAATTCCACTGCCAGAACTTGTTTAATGTCAATTCATGAGGTAATTTTTTTAACATTTTCTAATAGACATTGTCTCAAAACAACATTGTCTTAACAGAACATAAGAAAAATAGTACAAAATGTTTATTAACAAAAAAAAAAAAGATTAATATTAGACAAAAGTTCGAGATAAATATTAGACTTCGTGTTTGTGTTTATCCCTAATGAACAAGCCTGAGGTGTCAGGCGACTGTGGTGAGGAAAAACTCCCTTAGATGGAAGAGAAGAAACCTTGTGAGGAAAGACTCAAAAGGACACCTCATCCTCATTTGGGTGACAATGAAGGGTGTGATTATAAACTTTATCTATGAATAATTTCCTTTCTACAGTCTGACAGTTGTGTATCGATTAGGAGGTTGTTGTCCTGAAAGACCACATGTCATCAGCATCTCCTCTTTATACAGTCGAGAACTTGACTCTTTCACATGTGAAGAATTTTCCCACTCCTGAAAGAGACTCTGGGTTTTGGGAAATTTTGAAATCACCACAAATGAGTAAGAGAGAGATTTACATGCTTCACAAAATCCTGCATCAGCCACACATGGAATTTTTATTCTACCCTTTAAAAATTGAGGTCGTTGAGGTCACGGTTTTGAGGATCTGGCTTTAATTCTGATCCGTTTATTAAATCTGATCCAGTTTATGCGCTGAAAGCCTGAGCTGAATTATTAAAAAAATAAACAAATAAATAAATAAAACTGGATCCTCATGAGTGGAGAGGAGAAGCAGCTGAATGAGTAGATTATAACAAACTGATGGTGTGATTTATAAAGCTGCTGATTTTAACAGGATTAAAGGATTAAGCAAGCTTTTTTTTTTTTTTTTCGTTTTTTTTTTTTCCGAAGGTTTCTACTTAAAGTAGTGCTGGTTTACACTCGGAAATTAATTACACCACTTCATATATTACGCTCACTGAAAAAAAAATACGGAAAAATACTCCATATTTATCCTAATGCTCATCTTCAACGTGATGTGGTGAGGAGGAGCAATTATCACTTTATTTTTTTTCACTAGTCTTTATAATAAGGCTGTGACTCAGTAGTTATAAACGTCTTATGTAGGGTTCATTACCATTTCTAAAAATACAAAGCATTAGTTAGCAGTTAGCGTTTGGGAAACTGTTACTTGTTTATTTTTTCTTTCTTTCTTTCAGCCATTAAAATAGTGGAGACCTTTATAAAGGCTTATGTAGCCTTATGTCAATAGTCATGAATGGTTAATGTGTCATGTACCTTTAAAAAAAAATACGGAGTATTAGCTCAAATTACACCAATAATAGAAAGAAAATATCTATTTAATTTAAGTAAACAGCCATTACAATAGCTGATGTGTTTATAAATGCTTGTGAAGTGTTATGTCTCCAGTTATAAGGTGTTTACTTAAGTGTAATAAACCTTTTATAAAAACCAAATGCAAAACATGTTTTAACATGACTATTATCACAAATGACAATACTAATTTCTAAAACAGGCTTTATATGACTATAGATGCATTAATGAATGCTTATGGCATGAATCATGGAGAGCTTATGTAGGTTTCATATATCTTAAAAAAGTAAAAACTTTAAAGGTCTTTATTGATTTATCTTTTTTATTAACAAATGACAAAAAAAATATTTTTAATAGTTAATGTATAGATGTTTATCTAGCTTCATATCAGTAGTCATAAAGGTCTTATGTAGGTGTCATATACTGTAAATATATGACACCTACATAAGACCTTTATGACTACTGATACTACTTTTCTAATCATACATAGGTTTACTGAAGTGTTATCACAAACTAACACAAATATTTATATAAAAATGCAAGCATTATGATAGCTGATGCATTAATAAATATTTATGTAGGTTTATGTCACCGTCATGAAGGGCTTACGTAGGTGTCAAGTGTCCTTCCTGACAATACATACCTTAGTAAAGCGGTGGCACAAATGACCACAGTTTGTTAAGCATATTCTTGCTATTTAGACACATGACATTACAATCAATGCTCATGTAGCTTTGTGTCAATAGTCGTGCAGGGCTTAAGTCGATGCTAATGGTCTTAAATGATGTGTTACTAATAAAGTTTATTACGTCTTTGCTAATATGAGATTTAGGTTTTGTGAGCTTAATTTCTAAGCTAAATTTCACTCGCAAACCAGCTGGAAAGAGTGGAGCTAACGCTTCTCAGTTTCTCTTGTGCCTTCTCCAGAGATCAGTCACAGAATTCCGACAGATTTTAGATGAGATCGGAATGACATCTGATCTTCCGGCTGTTGTAGAGCTTGTCTGCATGATTAGCTAATCAGTACAAATCTAATGTGAGCTTTATAATGCTATTTTTCCTTCGCGTGCACATGCTAACGTTCCCGGTTAGATCTTATCTGAGTACGGCTCAATTCCAGCGGCTAATGGAATTCAATAACAGCAAGACGGGAAACATCAGGCGCTCAGGAGCCCGACAATGATGTTTTAAGCATCTTAATAACAGCATTGTGTGTGAAAAATGACCGGGCAAGAGGGACTGCTCTCATAAGCATCTGTTATGAATTTCCACTCTGGGAGTCCAGGCGACGTGTCGAGGTGCCACGAAAGGTCTGCAGTCATAAACAATCTCCTGTTCCTTAATTACCAAATTAAATTAATCATTCTCCCGTTAATCAGAGCCATTCATCAGTGCTCGGGCGTAATGATTTTAAATTGATCTGCGGGAGCAGCGGGTGAGAGCGGGGTCGCCTGCTTCAGCAGAGGCTAATGGCTTTGCTCCCAGGTCTGGACGGCTGCTGCTGGGCAGCATGTTAATTACGTTTATAAAACAGCGTGTCGACTCACGCTCCTGACTGTCAGCTTTTATTCGCTCAGCACGGATAAACAGAGCCAAACAAACGGGAACGAGAGTGTAAACATCATCTGTTCTTTGACTATTTATGTGTAAAGTTTAGTTATGAGTTAATACTTTAATTCAATACAACCTGTACTTCTTTAAAGCCTTCAACCAAGAATTATGAATCACGAATCACGAATCACGAATCATGACTCCCTAATCAAGAATCTCGAATCACAAATCAAGAACAAATCAGTGACTCGAAGAACACAATCCAAAACGATACAAATAAAACTAGATATTCGATTAGGACAAAAGTAATGGCACCCTCTATTGAAAGCAATCCAAAATAATACAGATCAAAATAGCTATTCGTTGAAGAACAAAAGTAATGGCACCCTGTATATTAAGCGATCCCAAATTATACAAATAAATCTAGCTATTCAATTTGGACAAAAGTAATGGCACCCTCTATAGAAAGTGATCCAAAATGATACAAATAAGACTAGCTAATCGATCAGGACAAAAGTAATGGCTCCCTTTATAGAAAGCAGTCCAAAATGATATAAATAAAACTAGCTATTTAATCAGGACAAACATATTGAAAGCTTTATGGTTGGGTGAGATAACAAATATGTCATTTCACAATATCCCAGGACATTTTGATGCATGCCACATAATAATGAGCAAGCTGGCAAAATAATAACGATGTATTCAATTGAATAAAGCTTAAAAAATGGCTGAACAAATTCAATTACTATCAAATCACTTTACAAATTGGAAGATGGAAAACAACATCGTCATCTGCTTCCAATGGTTTGGTTCCAATTTATTGCTACACCTCAAAAAAATTTACAGTGACAATAAGCGGTAGATAATGAATGAATGAATGAATGAATGAATGAATGAATGAATGAATGAATGAATGAAAATGACTTACACTATCAATAATATAAAGCCAAGACCTATCACTGTAATAGTTTTTTCTTCTTCTTCTGTATTCCTAATATGGAGTTTTGTGGGTGTGGCTAAATGTAAATCAGCAGCATCATAAACAACTTCTTAAACATAAACTACTTATAAATAAGTAAATAGAAAGAAAATGACTGAAAATCTAGCAAGAAAATTATAACAAAATTACAAATTCTAAAACTTATTAAAATGTACTAAACAATTGATAAATGTGAGGACATTTTGTGATAGGACATTAACAACAAACATCAGATGTTTTTTTAACAAACTGAGGTTGTTTCTGTTTTGTTGCTTAATGACTGTTTTTTTTTTAACACACCATTATAAAAATTCCCTCTCTGTTACTTTACAGGCTCGAGTGGAGTTTGTAAAGAACTGAAGCATCACAAAAAAATAAAACAAATCTCTTCTGTATAAGTAAGAGTTCAAGAATAAAAGCTTTATTCGGCTAGTTAGTACGTCTGGATATTTTTCAGATAAACCCGGTGCAGTTTAGCATAAACAGACGGGAAGAATCTTCACTTCAGCTGCGCTCTTCTTCCTCCCAAGGGACTAAAAAATCTCCTTGTGCTTCGAGTGGCCACTTCTGAGCCGTGAAAGAATGTCGAGGAGCGTACGTTATAGATGTTGTTGTATTGTGACACAGAAACACAGTGCTGCAAACGTACAAGCAATCACCAAAACACTCAACTGCGGCAAACTGAATGGAACTGTAACAGAGCTCAGTTTCAGACACAAGAGTGAATAAGGGTCTGCTTTCTAGAATATCCTACAAATATGAGATTGTGCTTTACCTGTGTACTTGAACAGGAAGTCAATACCAAGGTCAAACTCATCAAGGTTTAAGAGGCACATCACAGTGAGGCATTAGATGCTCAGCAGAGATGAGTCACGGCTCATCTTCAGCACTCTGTGTGTGTGTGTGTGTGTGTGTGTGTGTGTGTGTGTGTGTGTGTGTGTGTGTGTATTCCACATGCCCAGATGCAGGAGATGTTGACCCTCATTGTGTGCTCTATTACTCTGCAGTTCGCTGCAAGTTAATAGTCTTTAGCTTCTCATATTAGATTATTCTTAGTTTCTTTCTTTTGCATTTTGAATGCTTTATAGCTAAGGCTTTGTGTGTGTGTGTGTGTGTGTGTGTGTGTGTGTGTGTGTGTGTGTGTGTGTGTGTGTGTGTGTGTGTGTGTGTGTGTGTGTGTGTGTGTGTGTCATTGGTTAGCTGGTGGATACCTGAAATGTGCTAAAATCTGTGTGTGTAAAAACATAGAAACTTCACGACCCTTTATAATAATTGATTAAATAAGTAAACAAACAATAACAAGCAATAAAAGCTCAAGTTGAACTACTAACAAAGTATTAGATATTATATATTTTTTAATTTATAAAAACATATAAATATTGTTTTCCTTCAGGAACATATAACATATGTTTGCTTTAATAAATTTGGGGTGTTTCTATTTAAATATGCAGATTAGAGGGTGGGGTCAATGCAAATATATTCATCGAGCCCCAACACAAAATTCAGTATTAGAGGAAGTGTGTGAAGTTGTAAATGAATGAAGGACAGGGAACTTATCCTGTAACAGCTTTAGAGTTCTGAGGAATTTGCATCTTTCACAAGTAGCTTCAACTTCTCAGTTAACTGAATAAACGTCAACGTAACATGAACACTCATCTCTGAACACACTCACCCACTGGAGACATTTCAGGCACTTGCGCCTGGTATGGTCCGTCTGGAAAGCGAGGCTCGTTGTCATTGATGTCCTGCACCTTGATGACGAATTCCGACTCTGGTTCGACGGGCAGGTTGGTGGCACGATCGCGGGCCTGAGCACGCAGGGTGTAGTAGGCTTGCTCCTCGCGGTCCAGGCGTTTGGTGGCGTGGATGTCACCCGTGTTCTCGTCGATGGTGAAAATGGTGGTGGCTCCTTCACCATTGAGGACGTACTTTATCCTGCCTTCACCTTTATCCACGTCAGAGTGCAACTGCACCAAGAGTAAAAAAGGAGAAAGAAAACAAAGGTGATTATTAGTACAGCTGAAAGGACGCTCACGGATGTAGCTTCTGTTTGTTACTTCATCAGGTTACTGTACATCCTACAGATTGTACTTACGTGTTTGTAAATTACACAACAACTCGGTAAGGTAAACGAATCAGTAGAATCAGCTTCGTGCCTATACATATTCTTCTTTAATATATTTATCAGTTTGGGTATTTTTGAAAACTCCTGGATTGTGTATATCGTATTTGAAGCTATGTGTATGACAAACCTGATCTGAATCCCTTGAATCTGTGAATCGTTTCGATCATGACCGAGATTCATTTCTTTTTTTTGCTTAGCAGGTTAGCGTTTGATTCAGTGAATCAATTTCAGTGCTTAATCTTGAGATTTGTGTTTTAGCCATGATTTAGATTCACTCCTGACTAATTCAGCTAATATTCCTGTTTGAGTCAGTGAATCTATTTGTGCAAGATTGAGAGTTGTTCCTATTTAATTCAGCAATTCACTGGTTAAATATTTTTTGGTTTTGAACGAAAATGTGTGTTTCAGCAAATCAATGTATTTTTCTCAGTGAATCATTTTAGTCATGATTGAGATTCACTTCTCACTCATTCAACAGATCATGGTTTTATTCAGTGAATCATTTGGATCATAATTGGATTCAATTCTTGCTTGTTCAGTGGGTCAGGGTTTGATATAGTGAATCATTTTAGTCCTGACTGAGGTTCACTCCTCAGTGTTTGAATGAATGAATCTTTGAGTCACGACTGAGCTTCGCTTATCTTTTGTTCAGTGGATCAGTATTTGACACAGAGAGTCTTTTGCCGAACATGAAGATTTGTTCAGTCAGACAGGGAAGGAAATGTCCAGAGTATGAAATCATATTATACATTACATAATGTCAATATTATTATTATTTTTTTTCTACAGCATGAACAAGCTGTGCTGACCTAAACAGATCTAAATGAATCGTTTAACCGAACTGACTCAAATGATTCAAGTCATTAAAGAGACGTTTCATATATTTCACCTCTACTTATTATGATGATTAATAGACTTGGATATTTGACTTGTTTTGGAATCTTTAGAAACTCTTCTCAGTGTAAAGGGTGTAACGCTTCAGAGAAAGTCGAGCACAGTCTTCAAACCGAGAACGACCTTTAGTGACTCTTTATTCTAAACACAATGCATTTTTTCTTAGCGTTCGTTCCATATTTCTGGAACCACAAAAAAAGAAATTATTTTGAAACCTCCTTTTCCTCCTCCCTTATTCTCACAGGCATCTTTGTGTGAGAATTATATGTATATAAAAAAAAAATACTGCCTGCAAGTCCCTTTTGTTTCTGCTGAATTGTACAGAAATCCTTTAATGACCATTACTCACACTTTACAGACTCAACAGTTGACTAATAATGAACTGCAGCAGCTCGGGTTCTTTTCGCCTCTCTCTGTTAAACGAACAAGTTTTATTGACTTGTTTATTCCTCCACTTGAGCCGGCAAGCTTTTTTTTTTTTTTTTCAAAACAGTGGACAAGATCTCGCACTTGTATGCAGACGCTTTCATACACAGCACCGTTTAATCATTGTCTTGTTCATTTATTACGACTACTTAGCATTATTTTTTTTCCCCTTTATCACATTTACTCGCTTTCCAAATCATGAAAGATGAACGTTCTGGAGAAATCTCTTCATGTCTCTATTCCGCCTACATCGGGAGCTCATTAGCAGGAGAAAGAAACTAAAATCAGAAAATCCTGCGAGCTGATTAAAGGTGTTATTGTACTGTCAGCTACAGGGTAGTTTGTAGTCATATAGGAAAGAGTGGACTTTTTTTTTTTTTTAGAAATGAAGAAGTTTTTACAGTGTACTGAAATACAGACAGGATCATATGAGAGAGAGAGAGAGAGAGAGAGAGAGAGAGAGAGAGAGAGAGAGAGAGTTAGAGTTATAAACATGTGACAACAGGAACTAACTTATTTTCCACAACATTAAAGGTGGGGTGTACATTGTTTGAAAGCCAACGTTAACATTTGAAATCACCAAAACAAACACGCCCCTAACCCAAATGGTTTCCACCCCTGTATTGATAGCTCCACCCCCCACATACACCAGACAAGTATAACCCAGACAAGTATTATGGCGGAACCTGTTGGGGCAGCTGACTGAGGGTATATTTTTTATCAATAAATGAACTCAATGAGTAATACTATGGTAATACAAATGTGTTTTTGTAGTACTGTGTGTTGTACCCTGAAAGGTTTTTCTCTGTTTCACGCAGAAGACGTTCGGTTCTTTCCAGCCCTGGAAAGCTGCTTCTTCCCTTATCGTAAGCCTTTCTTCACTTTCTTTCTTTGTTTTTATCCGCCATGTCAATGTTTCAGTCCCTTTCTGCTAATGTCACACATGCGCACTGGACACTCTCTCCGCCCATATTGACAAGACACGCCCCTTTCTGCTCATTGGCTACACGTTAGTTTTTTTGAGTTTTGTTTGGCGGCCCAACTCAGTTTTCTGAATAATTTCTCAAACAACGCAGACCCCACCTTTAAAACAAGTGACGTGTCATTCGTTAATAAAACATAAACAATCCTTAGACATTGCAATCAGCTACAATGATGATTGTTTTATTTTGAGCTCAATAAAACACACCATAGCTTACATAAAGATTTATGGAGTATCAAGAAACAGGGGAACACAATGAGTAACAGTCCAATGACAGGACAGGGGGGCGGAGCCAGAACCAATACACTCACATAGAACTGTGAAGGAAAGGATTTTCTCCTGATGGTTATAAAAAAAAATTAAATAAACTTGAATATTAAATCAGTCAAAATATTACAGCAGCTGGATGGAAAGTGTTGCTTTTCCTGAGGATGAGCTTCTTAATGACAGTTGAGTCTAATTAGTGTAAAGCAAGTATCTGTTGGCCAAGAGCTTCAGTGATTTAGTGCATCTAATAACAGCATGAGAAAGAGCTGTTTAGTTAAACTCCGCGTTTCGCATGCTGTCTGATGTGAAATTTTAATTTTACGAAATGATTACGGCACGTCATCGCAGTCGGAGCTGCTTTACGACTCTAATTCAACGAACTGCTGCGCTGTAGCTGCTACGGCAAGAAACGGCATGACTAATACGCTGCATTTGCAAGTGTGTGTGTGTGTGTGTGTGTGTGTGTGTGTGAGAGAGAGAGTAAAGGATATAAGTACCTGCTTCTGTTAGCAAGAACATAAAAGAAATCTGTGAACAGCCATCAAATACAATCTCATGTTATTATTCTAAGAGTGTTATGACATCACAACCACGTGTTTATACGAAACCTTTCAACTCTAAAAGCTGTAACAACAGCTTTTAAATAAAGGATCGGGACAGGTTTGCGTATTTGTGCGACATATTCAGACCTGTGGTTGATTTTCACAGAAACTCCATCAACGCTACCTTCATCATCATCATCATCATCATCGTCGTCGTCGTCATCATCATGATGGACAATACGTGCCCGAATGTCTTGCTACACCTGAGGTTATCTTTTTCCCCGTTCGAGGGTATAAGTCCGACATGTCGTAGCGTAAGATCCACAGAGATGTGTTCATATGTCACGTTCACGTTTGCTGAATTTATTTATCTCTCAACTTCTAATCTCCAGCGAGGTCACGACCGCACAGCATGTCGTTCCACTGAAAAGTGAAGAATAATGACACTCAGAGATAAAACAGAAAGAAAAACAACCTCTGTCTCCTGTCAAGTTTTTATTTAGCTGGGTTGTAGTTCCAGCTGGAACAAATACGGCTGTTTCCATCCCTCGTGTCTCATGACGGGTGGTAAAAACGTTTATCAAAAAAAAAAAAAAAAAGAAAGAAAAAAAAAGGGAAGAAGCAAAAGCAAGCGGTTCTACTGGCAGCTGTGTAATGTGAAAGGGATTGTAAATGTGACGGTAAACACAAGATGTGGCAACATTGCAACACTGCAAGAAATCACTTGCACTGATAAAATTCACTCCGCAGAAAGCCGAGTCAGCGAAGGGGAAAGGGCAGCGCTTACAAAATCTAGGGAAACTTTATTTCTACATGATACTCGGTTTCTGCTGTACGTCTTTCCTCCCGGTGGAAATTAAATTAACGCCAGAGGGACAAATTTCTGCTGGTTGTTTTGTCTACGAGCGCAGGTGTTTGCATCAGATGAGGTCATGTGATCAGGCTGGGTGAGATTGTAGCGTCTTTTCTGGAGACGTTAAGAATTCGGCTTTAATACCTGCTGAGATTTTCTTGTAGAAAATGAATCTGTGAATGAGAATTGAGAAAATTTACATACAGTTACATTTATCCACAAAGCGTTTTAGTTTTATATGGAAATCACAAAACATTCTTGATGCCGAGCTTCATATGAACGAGAAAATCCCGTTTGCATAAAAAGTAAACTTTTGCTGCAGGTACAGTGGATGGAGGTGGATGGAGGTAGGAGGAGGCCACAGCGAGAGACACACTTCTCCATGAAAACAGTGCTCTGTGACAGAAGGACGTGTTTGCGCTGGTTGTTATATGTGTGTAAATAACAGCGCTTTACCCCGTGACGGGTTCGTCTCGAACGTTCGTTAGGACGGCCGCGAGGGCGGGCGGTGACAGCGACGGCTCTCGCACGTCCGTGTGACTAAAACCTTCGGCGTTTCGTGTTCCGTCAGGCTCCATTAACAGAGTTATTGACTCAAACGCTCTTGTCTCAGTAAGACACAAACAATTGTCCAATAAAAGAGCAGGGAAAGAGGAAGAATTAGTGAGCGCGTGCTGATTCCAGCTAGCGCATTACACCGCAATAAAGCAAGACAAATGAAGGCAGCCCTGTCATCTGTCTCTAGGACAAAACACACACACACACACACACACACACACACACACACACTCGAGGCCAATTATAGAGAGAGATTACAAACGCCTCCTGTTTTACATGCACCTAATTTACCGTTCATCTGTCTCCTAGCTGTATAGCTCAGAAAGGGCCTGAATAACCGCATCCTCCTCTCACACTTTCTCTCAGTCTTTCTTTCTCTCTCTCTCTCCAGCTCCGTCTGCTGATTAGAAACACAGAAACATGGCGCTTTCCTGCCTGCCAGCTCGTATCAATTACTTTTCCCTCTCATCCGCATTTAATGAGTGAAGCGCTCACGAGGCCGTACATCTTCTAGCGATCGTCTCATCGCGATGTTGGCGAGGCGTCACGTCTGATTCGCCGTAATTTCTTCATTGAGATTCAAATAGTGTGACTGGACTCATCCAGCTTAGATACGTTACAGATGGAGGCACCTCTTTTAATTAGCTATATCTACTCAATCAAGCAGCTGAACATGCTTCTTGTTAAAAATCCGAGGGCTGGGGAAAGAAAAAAAAAATCGATTCCTGCTGTTTTGCTTGAAACTTGACTTCAATCCATTCGCTTTATTTATATATTAGAATATTTATACCTGTTACTCAATATCCTGTGGAATTTGACAGATCTTTGCTTCTAAGAAGTTTTTTTGTTTTGTAACAGCACACCCCTGAAGTGTTTTATTCCCCTTGCGCCTCATGAATCTGCTAGAGAGAGAGAGAGAGAGAGAGAGAGAGAGAGAGAGAGAGAGATTAAATGACAGAGAGAGAGAATGACAGAGAAAGAGAGAGAGAGAGAGTTGGAGAGAGAGAGAGAGAGAGAGAGAGAGAGAGAGAGAGAGAGAGAGAGAGAGAGAGAGAGAGAGAGAGAAAGAATGACAAATAGAAAGGGAGAAAGCGACCGGGAGAAACAGAGAGAAAGAAATGAAAAACAGAAAGGAAAACACAGAAAAAAAGAGAGAAACAGAGAGAGAGAGAGTGAATGACAGACACATAGACAGAGAGATTGAGTGAGAAAGAAACAGACAATGAGTTAAACAGAGACAGAGAGAGAGAGAGAGAGAGAGAGAGAGATTGCATTCTTTTCATCCGTTCATTTCCTTAAACAAGTTCCTGTTCTCACTGACTTTAAAGCGGCTATAAACAGTGATCCCCTGACTCGCCTCTTTGTATTCTGTTTTTTAAAGTTAAAAAAAAAGAAAGAAAAAAAACAGCTTGTGTTACAGCGTGTAAACGGGGCATTTGTTTCTTTGTTTCTTTGTTTGTTTGTTTGTTTGTTTGTTTGTCAGTGTGATGTATGATTTAGTAGCTATAGTGAAACCGGCACAGCGAGTGGTGACGGTGCGAGAGTCCGGAGAGTGCGCACCGAGCTCCAGCTCCTGGGATTGTAAATGTTACACCTATGAGTCTGAGTAAGGAATAAGTCGAGCCGTTCCACAGCGGGCAGCTATCGGTGTTTGCAATAACTCTGCCGCACGGTTTCATCACTTCTCCTGAGGCATGTAAGCCGTTCTTCCTTCACCGTAGACGGCTGATAAAAATCGAGCCTGGCATTCAGGAGCTTCATTCGTGGCAGAGTCTTTTGTTTATGACATTTACCATCAAGCGACAGATCCGGGACAAGGAATGGTTGAGCTCCGGCTTTTTTTTTTAGGTCACTCTCAATAAATAGATAAATAAATAGATAGATAGATAAATAGATAAATAAATAAAAAATTCCTCCACCCCCAAAATAACCCCCGTCCCTAATCAAGCGTATAACAATGTGCCTGCCTGGATATCGGCGATAAGTTAATCATTCGGACTGGATAGCTTTCGCATGTGGGAGTGATCCGGCTGTGAATTTCTTGAATGAAGTCTCAAGGTGATGAATCCGCTGGCCATTGTAATATTTCACCTGAATCAACAGCTTAAAAGCGCTATAAAAATGCAAATGGTAGTGTATTGTGTTTGGGCTCGGGGACTGCGAGTCTCATTCGGAGGTGTATTGTCAAGGAATCCTTTTCTTATTTCCTGTCATTAGATTCAGAGGTGTCATCTCATATCCTCCTGCAGAAGAGGAAGAGCGACGCTCTCTATATCCCGGCTCGTGCAGGCGAGGTGCAGTGTGGCTGACCTTAATTATCTCAATCAGCTCCAGAGCTTTGGGGTGTTACACGAATATGAACACGTTTTAATTCAGAGACGGAAGGGTTTGAATGTATTTAAATATTAAATGCTGATGTGTAGAGCAGGCTCGTGACTGTGGGGAGCATCGAGTCTGGGAAGATGTGTACTTTTATATTTAAAACATTAGACATGAAGCTTAAGGGCGCAGGTTCAGTAGCCTGTGATGTATTTCTAGTGTCAGTGAATTCATCCTTAGGAACTGCATGGGCAGGATTGTAATAAATAAATAAATTAATACACTATACTAAAGTAAGAAATCTAGTTTTTTTTTCTGGTGCTAAAATTGATTGATTTGTTTGTTTGTTTGTTTTACATAAATAAATTAATTCATTAAAATGAATTTTCAGATTTAAGCCACCCCTCCTTTGGGTTGAAACACAAAATGTGAATATTTGTCGCACTAAACAATAAAAGATTCCGTTTCAGATGATGTCGTTGTGTTACTCTGCATGTGTTCCACATGTTTATGTGCTTCTTTTGCACAGTATGCCAAGACGTGATTGGAAACCTGATGACTTTCATTTGCGGTGAGCTTCGCCAGATGAAACGTCTCCATTTAATCATCAAACACATGTTAGAAATCACTCTGAAGAGGACTTGGCTAGTGTGTGGCGAGTCGCCACATGAAAAGCCCCCTTTTTTTTTTCTCTATTTGATTCGGTTTTAATGCAATCACTGATGTATGCGGTAGAGTACACAGAGACGAGACAATTTACTTAATTACTGCCAGGCCAGGAAATTTTTCCAGTGGCACAAGTGGAAACTTAACACCTGGCAACCTTGTGACAAGTCTAAGGCTCAGTCTTGAGTGGAAAAAATCCCACATTTACGTTAGATACAGTTGATACAGCGAAGTAAGAAATGTTAACGATTTCCTCAGTGTATTAAACCATCTCCTCTATTTAATGCAGGACCTGAGATGTTTCTCTAGCCGGACGCTAGCTGAAGCTCGACAGCCAGCTCGGGGATCATTCCTGCCAGGTCCGGTCCATCACACGTAGCTCAGGAAACAAGCAGGAAACAGAAAACCCAACCTCGCTATGCTACATTTGTTCTTTAACTTGATCTCATCCAGCTGCTGTAACTAGGACACTGTGTTAGAGAGGGGAAAAGCTTTAACTCAAGCTTCTGGTCTTGAACCTGAGGTATTTCTACATCCGAGCTTCATCTCCTTCCAAATTTATTAACTTCCAAATTGAATCTTTGGCATTTGTCGGTTATCGGTGATGATACTTTCATTTATGACCGAATTTAAAACAAATATAGAAACGCTTCAAGATCACGCAAAAGAAACAGCTATATGGAATTCAACCACACAATGTTTCGGGTTCACATAGGCCACGCCTTCATTGTAAATTAAAAGCGGATGGTGTGGTTTAACTAAATGTCACATAGGCCATGCCTCCTTCACTATAAATTACATTCACATAGGCAACACCTTATGTGATATAAGTAAAAAGCACACAGGCCACGCCCCATTCACTGTAAATTAGAAGCACATAAGCCACACCTTCTGTCATTTTGTCACACAGGCCACGACCGTTTACTGTAAATCAGAAAAACATAGGCCACGCTTTTTGTAGTATTAAAGACAGGGTCTACGATTTTTAAAAGCCAATGTTGACACATAAAATCACCAAAACAAACACGCCCCTAACCCAAATGGATCCCTCCCCTGTATTGATAGCTCCGCCCACACATACATACATAACCCAGGCAACTAATGGAAAGAAATGTGTCTGTATCATAGCTGAAGGGAAGAACAATACGATTGCAGATAAACAAATAAGCAAAAATGACACACAAGCATAATCATGTAAAGGACAAAGGCATATATTAGTTCTGTGTAACAAAGCAAAACCAACGTTACTCACCTATCGAGAAGGAAAAAAGCGCCTCGGCGTTTTAAGTAAAGTCGGCCGCATATTCGCAGATTGGAGTTTCCCGAGTCAGTAACTCCTGAGCTAAACGCTGTTACTACACAAAACGCGGTTGTAGCTGCCTCTCTACATTACTACGATAGAAAAGAGGTGTTATTTGTGTAGTAACAGCGTTTAGCTCAGGAGTTATTGACTCGGGAAACTCCAATCTGTGAATATGTGGCCAACTTCCTGCTCCTTCAGTTCTCTCTAGCGCTGGAAAGCTGATCCTATATTAACACGTCCTACTTCTTGCCTTATCGTAAGTCTTTCTTCGCTTTCTTTCTTTGTTTTTATCTTCCATGTCAGTGTTAAAACCGCTTTCTGCTAATGTCACACATGCGCACTGAACACTCTCTCCGCCGCATATTGACAAGACCCGCCCCTTTCTGCTCATTGGCTACATGTTTGTTTAGTTTTTTGATTATTTTTCAGCCTGACTTAGTTTTCTGAAGGATTTCTCAAAAATCGGAGACCCTGCCTTTAACTAAAAGGCGCACAGGCCACGCCTACTTCACTATAAATTATAGACACTAAGCCACACCCCTTTTTTTGCCGGTTTCAACGTACTAAAATTTTTAAAACAATTTAAAACATGTCATTCTTTAATAATGAAACCACTTCAATCGTTGGCAAACTGTTGCAATACAAGAGAACAAAAAGACTCTCTGGTTAAGAGAAATTCCATCCCACGTCTATCAACTTCCAGCAAAAATCAACTTCATTCCCATATCTTTATTTTTTCCCAGGTTTGTGAAGATTGCGAGGAACAGGAATGAGAAGCACCTCATCTTAAACACGACATGTCATGACGCAGATGTTAATAACACAGAACTTCAGGCCCAGTGTGTAGACGGAACGGACACGGCGGAGTCTGAAAGGTAATGAAAGTGTATTTTCAGCCAAGGCACCGGGGTCATTGCTAATAATTGTTGATATTACAGAACACACCCCAGACACGGTGATATGTATTATTCATGTTGCCCTCGGTGACATCACTTCATTTGAGTTCTTTATTCGAGCCAGAGCGGTCCTATCAATATTCATCAAGGTCATCGGCAATAATCCCAACTAACAGCGTTACAATATCGAAGTGACAAAAGAATATTCATTAAAAGCACTCTGGTATAATTACGTGTATAATTTCGGGGCGGGTTCTTTCAGCGTGAAACGGCTTTGGCATGAAACTCAGCAGCTTCATTAAGAATCGGCATTTGAAAATCAATTCACGTGTTTATTGTGCGCTGTTTACTTCTGCCTTCATCTGTTTATTCGTCTCTCTCTCTCTCTCACTTACTTTGTTGCTTATCCCTGTGTTTTCAGCAGTCAGTGTACTCACAGTGACAGCAGGGTGTGTGTGTGTGTGTGTGTTTGTGTGTGTGTGTGTGTGTGTGTGTGTGTGTGTGTGAGAGAGAGAGAGAGAGAGAGAGAGAGAGAGAGAGAGAATGTTCCTGCCATAATCATTAGCAAAAGCTCATTAATGGATGTGTTATTAGGGTTTATTTTTTTACATTCGCTTTGTTTAGTACACTCTGCTTTTCGTGCAAAAAGAAAAACAGCATGTTGTAAGGAGAGGACCGTGAATTTGCATACCACAAAAGGCAGGAGGAACTGATCCATGGAGCTGTGTGTGTGTGTGTGTGTGTGTGTGTGTGTGTGTGTGTGTGTGTGTGTGTGTGTACTTTTGCATGGATTTTTTTTATATTTAGTGTTAAAAAACACTTTCACTGAGTCCACGCCTATTCACTGTGACTGATACAAAGAGAAGCCACACCTTCTGTACAGTGATTGACAGGCACCAAGACCATGCCTCTTCACTTTGACTTTAGCTAGTACTAAACAAAGCCACACCTTCTTTACTGTGACTGACAGGCACCAAGACCACGCCTCTTTACTGTGCCTAATACTAAAAAAAGCCACACCTTCTTCGATATGATTGACAGGCACCAAGATCATGCCTCTTCACTGTGACTAGTACTAAACGAAGACACACCTTCTTTATTGAGACTGACAGGTACAGAGGCCACGCCTACTGCACAATGACCAATACAACAACGCCACACCTCCTATGATTTCCATAACAGGCACACAAAGCCACACCTCCTTTGATGTGATTGAAGAGTAAAGAGTCCACACCTTGTTTATTGTGACTGAAAGACTTGCACCTTCTTCACTGGGACTGATGGGAAGAAGGTCATGCATCTTTCACTGGAAGTAACACACAGGCCACACCTACTTCGTTGGAAGTAACAGACACACAGGCCACGCCTTCTTTACTGCAAATCACAAGCATGAAGGCTATGCCGCCTTTCCTGGAAACATCACATAACAGTAGTAGCAAATAAAAGGTTAAAAGGTATATCTGCTTTTATATGTGCATACTATTATCTTACACATGCTTTGCCCAGTGTCCCTTCTCTCCTCAGCAGTCACTGTAACACACCTGAGACCCATCGAATGCATTCTGAACAAGGATCTGTCAGTCAGATAAAATATGACAAAACACTTTTTCTAAGGGAACCATTTGTCCAAAGCTGTCAGTCAATCAGCACTCAGACCTCAGATATGAATTCTCTACACTGCGCCTGCTCTGTTCTGCCCATGCGCTTGCCTTCTCTTTCTCTGGACTCAGGGAGACAAAAGCCATGGCTGTTTTTAATCAGGGATTTTTCGCTTAATTGAATGGATAATGACAGAAAGAAGAAGGAAAAAAGAAAAAAGAAGAGATCATGACATCTAAATGATCTCAGGAATTGCGGGAACCAGCGCTGTTCCTTATTAACAGCCCTGCGGACATAAAAAGGCTCTATCTAGTTCCCTATAGGATCTTTATTTTTGGGTCGGCAAACCTTTTCAGTAAAGGTTCTATGTAGAACCCATAGGTCTAGGAACCCTTCAACGCTGAATGAAACCCTTTCTTCCTGCCGGGATTGGTTGAACCTTGTTAACGATATGTAGTTCTTAAGTTGCAAAAATATCATCTTTTTTTAAATCTATTTCTTCTAAAGGTTCCACAGAGAATAACTTTAAAAAACTAGAACCAAACCGGACTGATTGGTGGGTGGGTGTATGGATGAACGGGTGCATAGATGGATGGATGGATGGATGGATGGATGGATGGATGGATGGATGGATTAATGAGTCGATTGATAGGTGGGTGAGTTTATGGATGGGTGGGTTGGTGGATGTATGGATGTATGTATGGATGGGTGGGTGTATGAATGGGTGGATATGGATGGGTGGATGAGTTTATTTCTAGGTGGATGGATGGATGGATGGATGGTTGGATGGTTGGATGGATGGATGGATGGATGGATGGATGGATGGATGGATGGGTAGATTAATGGGTGGATTGATGGGTGGGTGGGTGGGTTTATGGATGAGTGGATGGGTGGTTGGATGGATGGATGGATGGATGGATGGAGGGATTTATGGGAAGCTGGGTTTATGGGTGGGTGGATAGATGGGTGCATGGATGGATGATCGTTGTAAAGAAGTTTTGCTTTAAATAGAGTACCTGCCCCTAAAACATTTCCAGTCTAATTTAACAAATTCATAAAAAGGGTTTCTTATAAAATGTCAAACTTCACGCAGGAACAGAGGCTATTTTTAGCTGAACTCTG